>NC_138735.1:1831223-1913723 GCF_965113295.1 Leuciscus leuciscus | reverse complement strand
GTTCAGTATGATTCTCCTCTCTCTGCACTCACTGCACAGATAATGCATCCCACAATGCACTGCTGACGACTGATCTAGAAACAATATCAGGTGCATTTTTCAACATCACTTGTATCGTTGATCGAACTGTCAATAAGACATTTTAGCACAATATTAGACCAAAAAAGCAATTCTATTTTCGCTATCTAGAGTTATAGACCTTATGTAGCTCCGCCCCTTTTCAGCGCTACGCTCGTTGTCTTTTGACTTCAGGTCTGTATTTTCACAGCGATCTTGTGTATTTATGAATGAACGGCTCGTTTTAAAATCTTCCCGGTCTACTGACATTTGTTAAGACATCTGCTTTAAACATTACAATCCTCATGATAACTTATGTTAACTTTCCATGAAGTAAATCCACTTCAAAAGCTAATTACTCCTGGACAGCAACGCCATATAAATATACAGAGCGACTGCAAAAACGGAAGTTCAAAGACAATATTCTAAAGATGGCGGCGCCCTCGTTTCTCTGGCGCATAAGGTCTATAATATTGTTCAACTAAGCATGCAACTGCCATTCATAAGTTCTGTCCATCAGATGCACACTTCAGAATCTCACCGGAAGTAGTGGCTCATCCGGACGGCTACTGTTTTTCGAATACTATGCATTCGGATATACTACTCTGTTGGTGTACTGTTTTTCGCATGCTATAAAGTCGGTAAGTATTCGATTTTGAATGCAGCAAAAATGCTCATTAGGATTAGCAGGATGGTAACATGAGATAAAATTAACCAAATACTGATGATTTGATCTTCTTTAGCCGTGTTTCCACTGTCGGGCCAGTGCGAGCCAGGGCTTTCAACGGGCCGGGCGGGGCTAATAGCCTCGGACCCGGAGCACCGAGCCCAAAGCTACTCTGCGTTTCCGCCGTCGGCCCAGAAGCTCCACAGCGCTTCACTAAAACACACCTTCCTAGATCAACGTCACACAAACCCATAATTTCACCAACAAATGGAAGTTTTATCAGAAAACTAATCAGAAAGAAAGCACTGAAAACTAACGATGTCACAAAACGAACATGATAAAAGCGATCATTTGTTGGCACTTTTGTTGTTTACTTAAAGATTTAAAACCCAAGCATCTATGTTTTACCACAGGTTTACAATAAAAAAGTTATACATTGATCATAATGAATTAATCGGTGTCAAGATTGCACATTAGTCACACAGCAATAAAGTGGTATTTACCGTTATTTCACAAAAGAAAGAGGACACACGTAGCCTGTAATATCAGAGAAACAGAGGAAGCTCCCGTAAAACCGGAATTGCTTTATTTTATGACATATGCAGAGCTAAATATGGATATCAGACGGACCGGTATAAAGAGACGAGACGTACTGACAAATAAAATAAAAACACGATTGAGACAGCCTGTATGATTTGTGCGGTTTGTTCAAGTGGACATATTTACCATGTTTACTCTGGTAATGGTTAGCGCGCATAGTCTTTTGCATTGCATATAAATATTTCTGCATTGTAAGGTGATCAGAATCCGCATCGAATCACAAACAGAGGGTATTCAAACACTCGCTGCGGTCTGAAATTGAGTTTTGAGCTAAAATGATTTTCAAAGTCTTTAATGCTGATTAGCTGGTATATGAAATCATACGCTGGCGTCTCCAATCTCAGATAAACTCCAGCTTTGTTCGTAACCACTCCTCAAGCTCGAGTTGGCCCGCTTTGGACTAAGGTATTCGGCTGGCCAAAAAACCCTGGCATTGGCCCCAAGCAAGCCCCGATGAAGCCCGATGAAGCCCTGAAAGTGATAGTGGAAATGCACTGTCCCTGGCACGCACTAGCACACACGTTTGTTTTGCCTGACAGTGGAAACGTGGCTTTTGATTAAGAAATATCAAGAATTCCTGCACACCCCTGCAGAAAAATCCAGCATAAGTCAACACTAATTCCATGATGGTCCAGTCTGGTTTATGATGATTAGAGCTGGTAAAATGCTGGTCTAGCCCAGCTTAGTCAAGCTGCTTTCAAGCATAACTGAGCTGGTCCACCAGTACTCCCACTTCCCATGCCGGGGAGGAGCAAACCAGCAACTAACATCCCATGCTGGACCCAGCATGCAAAACATACCTTGTGCTGGTGACTTTTCAGCAGGGACATTCAAGAGTTTAGCAAGCCCTTTCATCAATGCATAATTTGGACAAGGCGCCTCACCTGATGAGGTAACACTGGGCCCAGCTCCTGGCGACACCTCCACCGCCCCCTCTCTCTGGGGACTGTCCTCTGAGGACGACTCCCTCCACTGAACCGACCCGTCTCCTGGCTCCCTGATCTCTGGACTCTGAATCGAGTCCGAGACGGATTCAAAAGCACTGTTCTCTTCCTCCTCTTCCTCCTGCGAGGAGAAGACAGTGCTCTCCGACAGCCGTGTGCTGTCGACCGAAGAGAGACGTGTGTGGCTGCACAGGTGGTTACGACCCTCGTAACCCGAGTTACTGTAACAGGAAGTACTGTAACAGGAAGTGCTGTAACAGGAAGTGCTGTAGCAGGAGTTGTCACACAGTTCGCACTCACTCACTCGAGGATCCCTTCTGCTTACACACACATCCCCGTCTTCGCTGTCCGGCCGAAGGGTGCGAGGTGAGGGTCTTTCCCCCTCCAGGAGTTGGTTGAGTTCGGACAAGCGCTCAATGGAGAGGCTACGTGGTAAAGTACGCCTGCAACACGGTCTAGGACACTCAGGCACGATTGATGGAGACTGAGCTTCAGACACCTCATCTTCATCCTCCTCTTTGTCCTCTTGGGGTTTGACAGTGATTTCTTCTGATTCTGGATCAAGAACTTCGTCTTCATCTTGGCTGTCATGGTGGCATTGAGCTGACGGCAAGCTGTGCAGCAAATGATGAATGCGGATGTAGTGAGACCGTGGCGTCTCGGGTTCTTCACAGGCTGAGGCGATGACTGTCTCTAATTCGGACACTGGAAGCGAACAGGGTCGGCTTTTTCGCTTCAAGGCACCTCGCATCCTTGGGGAACAGGGTTCTTCCTCATTCCCATCTCCTTCCACCCTCATGTCAACATGCTCTGAGCTTCTCTCAACCTCTACATGCTCTCCAGTTGGTCTCATTTCATCTCCACATGTGTCTTCAGCATCATGGTTCTCCAGTTCCTCCAAAGGAGTCTCGGCCACAGTTTCCTCGGACTCTATTATTGTCTCTACTTGCTCCTCAGTTTCTCCTTGAGTGGCATCACTCAATAGTGTCTCTCCTTGAGCTGTTACAAGCTCATCGGCTGATCCTTCAGCTTCCGGTTGGGGATCAGCTATTGAAGTAAGCAGCACAGCATCTTGGGTCTCTATGTCGGGAGGACTTTCGGCAGGCGGCTCCTCGATGTCAGGTCCCAAACTCAATGCATCTTCTACAGGCAGATCAGAAGCAGCTGGTTGGTCCTCATTGGGCTCCAGTTCAGCCTCCTGGTCAGGCACCACATCAAAGACTGGCATTGCATTGAGGGATACTTCTTCATCATCTACCAAGGAGAACAAACAAATCTCTCAGTACGGTTAAACAGACCAGCTATGAAATACCACAAGACACCTTTAGCAATAATAAGTACTTGTATTGAAATTTCCTGTCTGAAAGGCCCTGTTTAAACCTGGTTTCAAGACGCATTTTGGTTGATCAGATCACAAGTAGACGAGGGACACACATTCCTGTTTACAAATGGTGTTTTAATCCGTCTCGTTTGTCCACTTCTGGCCTGATTTCTTCGAGGGGAGGGTCTATGTGCGGGAAAATATGGACTTTTTCAGATCTTTTGATCCAATGGATGAAATAAGCTCATGCAATTTAAATATGAACGCAACTGGAGAAAACAGAAAAACATACAGAGATCAGCTCTGATAGCTGAAAGATCAGAAATCATGGTGAGAGAACATTGTGCTTGGTACGTTTTTTTGTCTTCAAACCAATCTTGGGTTTTCAGCCGACATAGTTTAAATCCTGTTTGGCCAGAGCGCTTCCCATAATGTTCACGCATTAGGCCAGTAGACATGTAGACGGTCTTGTTTCTGTTTGAACACATTCGACCACATGAGCATTTTCACTACGAAAGCAATCCGGTTAAATGCATTTTCGACAACCTCTGGAAGTGGTCGAAATGGGACAAGCTAAAAATGTTTTAGATAAGGTACAAAGTTGTCCTTTTAAGGTTTCTGCCCCAGTCTCTTTCCCATACAATAAAAGTACCAGTGATTGGTGACTGAGTGACAGTCACCAAGAAGGACAACAGTACAGTAAAGCACTGTAAAGATGGTCCATATAAGTCTCTCCAGCACAACTCTCAGGTCTCATTGCCGACTTGGTATTCGTCGCCCAAGTCATATAGACTACTTTCATGGTACTTTAGAATGAGGTGAGTAAATTATGACAGTTTTCATTGTTGAGTGAACAACTCCTGTAGGTTACGGTTTGCTATACTTTTGGAAATATTAAAGTCCCCCTGTACTCAATAATTAAAACTCATCTTTGATCACCAAAATTGCATATTTAAATGATTTTCCTTCATGCCTTAAAATAGCTTGAATGTAACTCGACACCCTTGCCTCATTTAGTATGTACGGTTCTATGAATATGCAAATGAGCCCCGCCTCCACTCACTTACTCAGCTCAGAGATCCACTGGTTGACGATCACACGTTGATCTGATTGGTTACAAGGTAGTTTGTGACGTCAGAAACACCAGCGATTTCAAAGCGTGTTTTTGAGACTGTCTTTGGTTCACTGCAGTTTTAAGGAGAAAATACTCAGCAATGGTGTCGACTTATGACTTTACACATGGATTGTCTTAAAGCACATTAAAAACTCCACATAGACACATAAACAACATTAAAAGCTGGATTTTCAGCTTGAAGCATTGTAGATGACCTCTGTAGTGCTGCTAGCCTTTAGTTCAAACAGTAGAGCATGTCACTAGCAACCCTAACCTCATGTTTGGACAAAAGCACCTGACTTCTGAACAAATAGTCACATATCATTAACAAATACACAAACAAATGATCTCGGGATTTGTACTGTTAGTTTTGCTTATGTTGTGAGGAAAGCAGATACAGTAGTAAACATATACAGACCTGGATGAATTGATGAGGTTATCTCAAAACGAAACTGCAACTGGCCGCTGACATGATCTGTGGGAAGCCGTCGGCCTAAAGGGTAACTCACCACACGGTCCCTGTTCACACAGAGACGAGAAAGACAAGGATGCTTGACATTTTAAAATCTCGTGGGAAATTAACCATAAATATTTAGGCACACCAAAAACCTATCTGTGCACTGTCTTTTAAATTAAAGTACCTACTTATAAACATAAACATATTTGGTTGGTTACACTTTATTTTAAGGTGTCACTGTTACAGTGTAATTATATATTTAAGTACTGAGTAATATTAATTAACTACATGTATTTACTATAGGGTTAGGGTAGGATTAGGGTTTGGTTGGTTGAGGGTTAGTTGCATGTAATGATGCATCATTTACTGTTATTACTATGGTAAGTACATGTAACATATGTAACAAGGACACTGTAAAATAAAGTGTTACCACATATTTTTAGGTCTATGAAAACTGGAATCCTGGAGGAAAAACATGCAGAAATGGGCCAGTAGTTTGAAAAAGAAGTCAATAATGAGTGTGTAATCGCAGGCTCACAGTCAGATAATTAATGTTTGTTAAATGATTATTTAGCGGAGACCTACCCGATAGCATTCTTCTCCAGCAGCCTCTGCACAGGCACGACCAGCTTCCCCAGAAAGCGTTTGATGATGGGTCTGCTCTTGGCAAATTTATCTTTTACCTCAATCTCCAAAACGTCCGTCGGCAGCGACACAAAGTTAAATCTCTGTGAATACAAAATCAAGTAGGACTGCTCAGTTCTAAATCAAAAGATGTTTGTTAACCGCTGATATTCGGTGTAGTTCCTTCTCATGATTTACATTCTATTTCATTAAGTTTGATACCTCGAGGAAATCTGATGGTTCTGAACACACGGACTGGAAATATGTTACAAATATGTTGCTGCATTCCTGACCTTCTCAACTGGCTAATCACTTATTAGATTTATAACAATAATGTATTTTGTGAATAATAATTATTTTTTTTACAATTTGAATTTTTTATTTTAAAATTCTTACAAAATTAATTGAATTCATAGTTAAAAATTAAAAAATAAACAAATAAAAGTAAATAAATATAAATACATAAAAATAAATAAATAAATAGAATAAATAAATATAAATACATAAAAAAAAGATATATATATAAAAAAATAAAATAAAAAATAATGAATGAACGAATGAATGTCCCCCTTGACTTATCAAAATATAAGTCTGTATGCGATACACAATGTTCTCAGGGATGCTGCATGCTGGCCAGAGTCCATGGGAAACTGCAGTGCTGACGGTGTGTGTGAGAGCACAGGACTGGAGTGTATTGTTCCCTGTGGCAGTAAACCGAGGCAGCACGACTCGTGTTCAAGGAGGCACAGGACTTTTTAGGACAGCGCCACACAAGCCCAAACTCAGCAGCTTCTGCAATCACAGTGACATTAAACCCCTGCCCATCACATCTAAACCCACTGACTCCTCCACAGGGCTCTGGACAGACGAGGCTCAGAAAACACATTACGCTAGTTAGAGACGGTCTGCAACTGTGCGAATGAGTGGAAGAAAACAAACACACGCAGAGAAGAACGAATCTGAATCCGTTTGGTTTAGATGTTCAGGGGTTGTGTGTTTATTTTACAGCTGCATGTCTGAAAGAGAGAATGCTTACAGTCTACAGAAACACATTTAATGCAGTCAACAAACACATTTAATAAAAAAACACCAATAATAATAGCATGTTTTTAGACATAGTACAGTAATATAGGATAACCACATTTTTAACAGTCAAACTTGAACTTAATCAAATGCAAATAACACAATAATTTTTCTCAAAAGGTAGTTTCTACAACAGGTCTCTTCACCAAAGCTGCATTTATTTGATCAAAAATACAGTAAAATCAGCAATATTGTGTCATATTATCCTTAATAAATTTGTGTGATACACTTTTTTCAGGATGTTTTGATAAATAGAATTTTCAAAGCGTTTATTTGACGATTGCAGTGTTTATTCTAAATGATTAATCGGTGAACATCATCATTATTGTGTTAAAGTCCTGTTCCTGGTAATCTTCAATCAGAATAAGTTCCTCTTGCAGCATCTCTTCTCTTCTCTGATGACGAGGGCGGGGCTTTAACCTGTCACTCACATGAGATCAGCCAATAGCAAACCACAGCCATCCAATCAGTTCCCCACAGACACAATCAAGCCCCGCCCACATCTGTTCTTGTTCCAGAAGCGTTTCACTCGGATATACGACACAATAGAGGAGAAAAGATGAGAACAACTTCCCTTTCATGAAGACTTTAAAGCATCCTTGCAAAAAATAAAAAATCTTACTAACCACAAACTCTTGAATGGTAGTGTGTGTGCTATTGTTTTTAGTACCATGGAATGCTATATAAATATTATAAGGATAATCATATTGTAATTATTCAGTGAAATGGTATCAAAATAACATTGTATTACCATGTTATTTTGATACTATTACACTGAATAATTAGATTATGATTTTGTGTGTGTGTGTGTGTAATTGTTGGCTAATATAACGGCAAGTCTGTATTTCCGGTACAACGTAAAATGTGTTGCAATGCAAGATGATTTTCCATAATGCACAGATTGTATGTGCAACACAGGCCATGTTTCTGAATCAGACTTCCGGATCTGAGACTGTAGGGCAGGAGTAAAACATCCGACGCAAGCAGAAGCTTAAAACACTTCGAGAGTGTCCATAAATAAATCAGAGACAATAAGAGCTTGTTCTGCGGTCAAACGCGGTCAACTGACCAGCAGAAAGCAGCTGAAGGAATGAAGACCAACTCTCACACTCGACATGCGATATAAATAGTAATGTAAAAAGACAAATTGTAAGTGTGTGTGTGATTATTAATGAATGAGAGCTAGTGTGTGTGTAGGTTTCAAAGCTTTAGTGATGCAGAAAGACACTGTCAGCAGGAATAAAAAGCCCATTAGTGGAGAGGACAGAAAATGCCTCTGGATTTATAGAACAAAACACCCAAAATAAACACAAAAACCATTAGGCCTGTCCCTCGACCAGCACAGGATTTCACATTCACTCTCCAGTGGAGAGAGTTTTCTATATTCCCGCATCAGGAAAAGATTTAAGCTGGTGAATGTTATTATAGAGTGTGATGAAACATTAAGGCAATAGTGTTAAACTGAGGGATGCCCTTCAGTCGTGACTCGTGGCAAATGGCCAGAGTTTGAAATCCTAGAGGAAAAAGAAAAAAAACATTGGAGGACAGCAGAAAATAGATTTACAGGTTCTTTAAAGCTACACTGTGTAATTTTTTAAGTTGATTCTTAGCAAAAAACACTTTGTTCTTTCAAAATGATATGTGCTCATTCATGTGTAATTACTTCCACCAACTAATCCAGTATTCTCGTAAGCGTAGAATCTGCCATTTAGAAAACATAGGGGCGAGTCGCTCGAATGGCGGCAGCCATGTTGCGTCTCCATCTTGAAAATACATTAGCCTAAGAGGGACATTCCTGGAAATTCAAGCTTCGTCTTTCGCGTTTTGACACTCAGTGACACCGTGCCGAACGCGAGGGGGAGATTACTCTCGACTGCCGGCAGAATCGAAATAATACGGCCACCGTAGAAGTTAAAACGCCTTTGGAATGGGAGGGGCTAGAAAGTAATATTCAGTTGGTAGTCATAAACAATTTCACCGCTAGATGGGAGAAAATCTTACACAGTGTAGCTTTAAATGGAAGAGGAAATACAATTTATGGCTTTTCCGTTCGTGGGATCCGTGCATCACATGTTTGTGCTTGAGTCTCGTGTTTGCACATTCTTGCATTCTGCATTTCTTTATTTATTGTACAGTTCAGTGTGGTTATTCCCATTCTCAAAGAGAGGGCAAACTGAATTAATAAAATATATGCACTCATTGGAATTAATGTATCAGTGTTGGGTGTAATGCATTACTAATGCTGGGTACACACCAAAAGATAATCGGGCTGATTCTGGGCCGATTTCCCCCCTTCCGACAACCCTAGCTGTGTCCCGATTATCTTGATGGTTCTACAGATTATCTTATCAGATTTTCCCTTGGTGTGAGGTGTGTTAAGAGTGTCCGAACCTGCTCGGAAGAACGTGGGAGCCGCCCCTACGATCAGAAATCCTGATGTGTGTGGGGGGGGGGGGGGGGGGGGACCCCGAGGACAAACGCGCGCGCTCTGGAGATTATCACGTGAAACGAAACAATATCCAATCAGAGAGCGAGATGATGGAAGACGGAAGCATAACAAGCGCAGTCGTGGCACAGCACACAGTGAAACTGATGTGGACAGCAGAGATGGAGGATCAGCTTGGTGATTTGTGGCAACAGCACGAATGTTTATACAGCGTGTCGTGTAAAACCTTTCCAAACACTATCATCGCAGTTTCTTCCTGCATATCGTCCCTCATGCTTATTCTGAGGTCTCGCGAGATTTCCTGTGTTCACAGTCGAGACTCTCAGTTCAAGACGAGTTGAGACTTTGTCACATCATGGCACACCACACACTATAGGAGCCTAAAGGCCTATTTATACTTCTGCGTCGAACTGCCGCCGTAGCTACGTCGTAGGCTGTGTGTAGCGCGCGTACCCTTCGGCGTACCCTGACGTGCACCTCTCCAAAAATTTAACAACGCGTCAATTCTACGCGGACGCAAGCGCTGTGATTGGTCTGCCAGAACCCCTCCCTCGGGGTTTCACATGCTCCCTAGGTGCGCGTCAACGCCGACAACAACGCAGAAGTATAAATTAAAACCAACACATTGCCTACGGCGTATAGGCTCCGGCGTAGGTCCGACGCAGAAGTATAATGAGGCCTTAAGTCCCGCCCCTCCGCTTCCGGCTCATGGGACCTTATTTCGGAAAAAATATGTATGGTAGTCAATGGCGAGAGACAACTTATCTTTTTATTCCATCTGAACTGTGCCCTGAATTACACACATGATGTTTGTCTATTTAAAAGATAATTATGAATAGGGCTGGGTACCGAGTTCGATACTTTTTAGGTACCGACCGAATTGCCTCGATACTATCGAGTATCGAAAAATGACTTGTTTTTCGGTACCAGATTTCGATACCTAAGGGGTTAACTCATCAACGTCAGTGCTCAAACAAATACATATGAAATGCACAACGACACGCCTAAAGTCGCTCACGCACATACACGCAAACTCTACACACACGAGACGCGCGGAACTCTGCGCACATACTCATATGAGACGCGAGCACACACACACAAACTCGCGCACATACTCAATGAGACGCGAGCACACACACTCACAATACCTTAAAGATGTGGAAAAGCCGATCAAAAGTGTGGCTACATTTCTCCAGGCTCGATGCCAAGCGTGCGATGCAGTATTTGCGGTAAAATAATTGCTGCAAACTGCAAAGACGGTACCGCGACAGATATGATGAAGCCCTTGACAGTGCACGGAGTAAACATAAGAGCAGAAAGTTGCTCCGTCTTCGACTGGTAACTGAAGAGATACCTTGTTGATCACTCTGACAGTGTTTATATTGCAATAATGACCTACTGAATGTACACTGCCGTTCAAAAATGTGTTGGTCAGAATTTTTTTTCAGTAAGGATGCATTAAAGTTATCAAAAATGACCTTAAAACATGTATAATGTTACTAAAGATTTCTGTTTCAAATAAATGCTGTTCTTTTGAATTTTTTTATTCATCAAAGAATCATGAAAAAATTTATCATAGTTTCCAAAAACTGTTTTCATATTTCTGAAGGATCATGTGACACTGAAGTAATGATTTTGAAAATTCAGCTTTGACAACACAGGAATAAATTACATTTTGAAATATATTCAAATACTATTTTAAATTGTAATACTATTCCACAATATTACAAGTTTTACTGTATTTTTGATCAAACAAATTCAGGTTTGGTGAGCATGAGCTCTTTATAAAAAAATATTTTGTTCCTTTGTGCTTTTTTTTTGTTCCTTTCTGTACTGACTAAGGAGCATGAGTCAAACTGAAAAAATAAAACCAAAGTTTTTCTGAGGTAATGTGTTATGTAATCTTGTTAAAATGGATTTCATAAAATTGGTATCAAAAAAAGTATCGTTCAGGAACCGGTATCGAAATCAAGGTATCGGTATCGGTATTGGTATCGACATTTTTTGAACGATACCCAGCCCTAATTATGAATGTCAAGAAAGTCGCAGTTTGTCATAAAACAGAAGAGAAACATTTAGTTTTATGTGAAAATCGCTCAATGAACTGTTATCGGGGCCACTTGTGCTTTTAGGGGGCACACCTTTAACATTCATCTTAACCTATTTTCAGTATTATTTCAAGTCATTTTTCACCATGTCATGCATGACTGCAATCTCTAGAAAAAGCTAATAAATAATATTAGCTAAGCTAATAAAACAATTTCAATTCAAATGAATGTTTCATTATGTTTAATTGTAGTGTGATATAATGATCAATAATAACACATTTTTAGCATCTAAGCACATCTAGGCACTTTTATACCCCTGGGGTGGGCGATATGGCAATAATATCACAATTTTTGTTTTGTTTTTCAGAAAAAATCACGATTTTATCATGATTCTTTTTCATGTTGGTTTTACTATTTTGCATGTGACTGAGCATTACAGCCAAACTAATGTCCCTATTTTAAAAACAAAGCCTTATAACAAAATATAGGTAACAAAATATAAAATAAAAAAGAATGGCAGACATTTAGGTCAAAGTGGCGAAGCTAAAATCTTTGTCACTATTTTCTTTGTTATTAAAAATTAAGAACAGAGATACATATTACACATATTACACATACACAACTTAATATACAAATGAAATAAACAGTGCTTTATTTTTTCAGCTATAGGTGTATTTAACAGTAGAATTGAAGAAAGTAATAAAAGTAATTAAATGGACAAATATGAAAATAAGACACAACAGACTTAACAACTGCAACTGTTTGGTTTTGGGTGAACTATCTCTTTAAGAACAAGCGGCAGCATGTTTATTATTAGGGCTACTGTCTCTTTAAGAACTGCACGCGACGCGTCTAATATACACGCATATATATATGACAAGCAGATTTTAATTAATTTTCTCTGTTTGCTTTCACTTTAGACATAACCAACTTTGTTTATGTAAACATTGTCTGTATTTGACAGTATTAGCACAATATTAGACTCACAAGATAACTTAGTCCAGTAACAGGCTTTTAGTGCATGTGCGCGTCGAGTGTACGCGCTCAGTAAAGCGCATATTTGAACAGCGCATCAGCAGCGAATGACATGTTTAACCGGCAAGGCTTTAAAGCACATGCAAATAATGAACTTTTGTGAACTGCAGTGTCCCGTTCCTCTGCGTTAACATTTGATGTGAATATACGTCGTGCTGCAGTGTAGACTATAGATGAAGGCGCCGCAACTGATAAAATGCGCAGTTGTAAGACTTTCCCTCTCTGCCGTGCGTGCGCGCGCTATCGGTTGGTTTGGACGACAGTCTCGCATGCGTGCTCGCTCTAGGTTCTGGGAGATTTTTAACTAATTTGCGCCATAACTAGTGGTCCATCCAGTAGTTAAGAGCCTGAATTGTTTATAGTAATTCTGAAATTTAGTGCACATGAGTGAAAAAAAAATAGAGCACAGAAGAATGTCTATTTTTGCGTGAGATTTCTTTGTTGAGCGTGAGAGCGTGAGATTGAGGCTGAATGCGTGACTGTCACGCGAGATGCGTGAGAGTTGGCAACCCTGCATTGACTACCATACAATATTTTTCCGAAATAAGGTCCCATGGTGGTCAACCGGAAGGGGAGGGACTTAGGTTCTCTATAGGAGCAAAACGGTTAAATCTAGGATTTGTTGTCCTCATGTTTGTGGTCTATCACATTTTGAAAATCTTATAAGATGTAAAAAATCTTTTGGTGTGTACCCAGTAGGGATGGGCATTCGATTAAATTTTCTTAGTCGATCGTCGGGAGAATTAACGATCGACTATCGATTAATCATTAATATTTTTATATTGAAATTCGTTATTTCTTTAACTTTTTATAAATTAAAAATGCAATGAAAATACAAAAATACAGTTTGTTTGTCCTCGATGAGATCTTTATTACAAGAAGATCAACTTGTGGCAGTGAAACTGGACGTTCGGTAGACTTGAAGATTCCTGCGGTGCTCTAAACCAGCGGAACCTGCAGCTGCGAGCCGGCGTTCTTAAACAGAGACCCATGGCCACTTCATCCGTTTTCTGTGATCGGATAGCTATCCGCTCGTGAAAAGACCAAATCTAAATGCCCTCCGAAACGCATTTGAGACGGATTTAAATCCGATCGCTCAAACCACTTCAGGAGGAGATCTGAGACGCATTCCAGACGAAACTGGACAAGAGTAAATGCATCTGGTTGTTGAAAGCACATATGTAAATTTGACTTATCCCAAAAATGATAAGAAATAAACGTGTGAGAGCGTGTTATAGGCTATATGTCATGTTATATCCAGATATGACGACGCTACTTCAACACGCATCACCACAGATGAGCATCTATTCATCAAGCCAATGTGCAAACTATCGCAAATCAAAGTGAAAGTCATTCATCAACACACAATCATCTTCATTAAAAGTAATGAACCGAAATGATCTTACCAGGGCTGTTGCCGCAATATCTTGTTGCGGTCTTTGATTTAGCAACAATTTAAATATGCATATAGCGCGGGAATTCAAGATCGGATTTATATCCGTTTTGCAAAAACACATTTATGTGACCAGGTGTAAATGGAATCGTTTTGATAAATCAGATAGCTATCCGATCTGAGAAAACGCATGAAGTTCCCATAGTCAACCAGTCTACTGATTTCTGTTGAGAAAGATAAGCATGTTGACATGATCTGGGATCAGACGCGACCGCAACCAGGTGACAGCCAGTCCAGCCGCCGAAAACACCCGCTCTGAGGGGACTGACGTTGCCGGGATGCACAGGTACCTCCGCGCTAAAATTAATTCCATTTCTTCAAGACTCACACTACGCAACGCAACCTGCATTAGTTTAATCGATAACAAATAAACGTGATCGACGAAATTCTTAACGATCAATTATCGATCGTCGATTAATCATGCCCATCCCTAGTACCCAGCATAAGTAATTAATTGCTGTCATTTAATTAAAGCAAGGGATTACTCTATTTTTTTTAATATTTTTTTTTACTTCTGATGTAATTGTATTAAATACTGTATAGACTAACATTTCTATATTTAACATCAAAATTTATTTTTAAAATGTATGTATTTAATGTAACCTTCTCCCTTTGGTCAGTTCGAGAATAATTTATGCAATTTTATATTATTTATATGATACAATTAAAAGAGCAGTTTCATGTCTATTGTTCGATATTTGTGATATTTAGAATATTTATTTAGCTATATATTTATGGTGATATTTAGGTGATGATGACGGTTGATATTTAGAAGGTAAATGGTAATAAGTAATGCAGTACTAGAGAGTAATTAGTCTAATTGCACTGTTGAAGATGTAATTAGTAGTTTATAGCAAATTAAACATACTTGTGTGTGTGTGTGTGTGTGTGTGTGTGTGTGTGTGTGTGTGTGTGTGTGTGTGTGTGTGTGTGTGTGTGTGTGTGTGTTGTTTGACTGCCATGATTAAATCCTTAAAAGCTTTGTGAAATATATTGTAAATATCTGTCATCAGATATTAATAGCCAATAGTTTAGGAGGTGAAGTCGCCGCTGTTCTGTGCGTGTGTTTACAGAAGCTGGGATAAAATAACCAGTCTGAGTTTGAATCAAACTTTAAGAGCAGAAGTTATCAGAGTTTGATCTGCTTCTGTTTAAAGAGTGGCTGTAAAAGGGCCATCAGATTCAGAAGAGATTCTGCTTTCATGCTGCGACTCAAAGCTGCGCGATATCAAACACGCTCACCGCGAAACGCTCTTCTCCTTCAGGAAGAAAGATGTGAAATGTCACAAACGCATCTCCAGACTCAGATTCAAAGCCGACTTTTCAAATGTCAAAATGCCTTTAAACGATCCGTCATATCGAACGCTGTGAAATGAGGAAAAGATGCACGAGAGACGAGAGACGACGGTTTAATAAAGCGACTCAAACGCCACACTCGTCCGCACACACGGGGATTGAGTGAGAAAAAGCATACGGATAAACATTCAACTCTGGTCACAAATAGAAAGTGAAATAAAGGAAAGTGTACAAAAGTCAGTAGAGTGGTTATCTCTTCTCCTCACCTGACACATCTATTACTGACTCTCTCTCTCTCTCTCTCTCTCTCTCTCTCTCTCTCTCTCTCTCTCTACACACACGCGCAGTTCTCATCATCACATCTATTACTGACTCTCTCTACACACATGCGCAGTTCTCATCGTCACAGCAGGAGTTTATTTCAAGGGGGTAATCCATCAGCCGGAACTGAAGCTTCCCCGGGCGCCGCCATTGATTAGCGGACCATCACCTGCTGTTAGGATTCCATTGACTCCCATTCATTTTGGCGTCACTTTGACAGCGAATAACTTTACATCTGAGGCGTTTAAAGACTCCATTTGTCCATTATTTATTTCTAAAGAAACACGACAATGTATAAAAGGCTCCATTACCTTGTATCTTACGTTATGGCCCCGTAGAAGTAGTTTTTGTAAAAATAGGCTAACGATTGCGTCATAACCACTCGACACTCTCTGTCGCACAGTAGAGAGATTACCGTATGGACAGGAGGAGAAGATCGAGGGCAATCGGGGGGACGTGGAGGCAAAATGACAAAGTAATTAATCAGAATACTTAGCAAAAGTTTCTCCTGCTCCTAGCTCATGGACACCTCCTACTCACACTCTCCGTCTCTGCAAGTTTCGGAAGGGAATGATTCAGATTTCTCTTGGCACAGCTACTAGAAGACAGACGGGTTGCTCATGTCACATCTACGTCGTCAAGCTCAGTTTGAGTCTGCACAGTACGCTCGACCATCAGGAAGTGAGAGCTTCTAATTGACTTCACTTTTCTCCATTGAAGTCTATGGGGTCGCTGTGTCCATTTCTTTTACTGTCTATGGTTTATTTAAATAACACTTGCCTGACGGCTAATGCTACCGCTAACTCGGACACCGACGTCACTTCACTGAGTTGAGATAAGCATGTAAAAGTCCTGGCAGAAAGCGATGCATAAGGATGAAGTGTAACGACGGATTATTATTTTTTCCGAAGTGTTGACAACTTAGTGTTAACTAATAATTGTTATAAACTGGTACTACCAACAAAATATTAGTGCATTCCTGGAACTGGGTGTCATTACACTACATCCTTATGCATCGCTTTCTGCCAGGACTTTTACGTGCTTTTCTCAACTCAGTGAAGTGACATTGGTGTCCACGTTAGCGGTAGCATTAGCCATCAGGCAAGTGTTATTTAAATAAACTCCTAATGTACTTACAAACTTTCCAATGCCTCGTTGTATGAGTACAGAACCTATGTGTACTACTGTAGAAGTTTGGGACCATTCTGGGCATTATTAGTGTGGTAATTTACCAGATACATCAGAGGAGCCATTAGCGCCTGCACTAAGCCATTCGGCTGATATCTCTAAATAAGCTCTAACTTTAATAATGTTCAACCAAGGGAAAAAAAGCTTCTGGGGGGTGTTTGACTCAAGGTCATGGTGCAAAGGACCCTAGGTTGATTTACTCCGAACCATCCCTGTGAGCGTTCCACGTGACGTGCCTGAAGGCCTGAGGAGCTTGAGAGACACTGACCTCTCTCTTCCAGACGGGGTGGACTGTGTTGCAGACGATGCCGGATCGCTTCTCCTGTCCGTGATGAGGAAGAGCTGGGAAGATGCTGTGCTTTCCCGGCTGGATGGAGATCTTCAGATACGGGTCGGGATTAAAGAACATCCCTTTCTTCAGACCGACTGCCTGAATGCCTGAGAAAAAGCAGAGCAAAGGAAGGGTTTATGGTGAAACAACCATTAATTGTGTGTGTGTGTATATACAGTGGGTACGGAAAGTATTCAGACCCCCTTAAATTTTTCACTCTTTGTTATATTGCAGCCATTTGCTAAAATCATTTAAGTTCATTTTTTTCCTCATTATTGTACACACAGCACCCCATATTGACAGAAAAACACAGAATTGTTGTCATTTTTGCACATTTATTAAAAAAGAAAAACTGAAATATCACATGGTCCTAAGTATTCAGACCCTTTGCTCAGTATTTAGTAGAAGCACCCTTTTGATCTAATACAGCCATGAGTCTTTTTGGGAAAGATGCAACAAGTTTTTCACACCTGGATTTGGGTATCCTCTGCCATTCCTCCTTGCAGATCCTCTCCAGTTCTGTCAGGTTGGATGGTAAACGTTGGTGGACAGCCATTTTCAGGTCTCTCCAGAGATGCTCAATTGGGTTTAAGTCAGGGCTCTGGCTGGGCCATTCAAGAACAGTCACGGAGTTGTTGTGAAGCCACTCCTTCGTTATTTTAGCTGTGTGCTTAGGGTCATTGTCTTGTTGGAAGGTGAACCTTTGGCCCAGTCTGAGGTCCAGAGCACTCTGGAGAAGGTTTTCGTCCAGGATATCCCTGTACTTGGCCGCATTCATCTTTCCCTCGATTGCAACCAGTCGTCCTGTCCCTGCAGCTGAAAAACACCCCCACAGCATGATGCTGCCACCACCATGCTTCACTGTTGAGACTGTATTGGACAGGTGATGAGCAGTGCCTGGTTTTCTCCACACATACCGCTTAGAATTAAGGCCAAAAAGTGTTGGTCTTGGTCTCATCAGACCAGAGAATCTTATTTATTACCATCTTGGAGTCCTTCAGGTGTGCTTTCATGTGTCTTGCACTGAGGAGAGGCTTCCGTCGGGCCACTCTGCCATAAAGCCCCGACTGGTGGATGGCTGCAGTGATGGTTGACTAACTACAACTTTCTCCCATCTCTCGACTGCATCTCTGGAGCTCAGCCACAGTGATCTTTGGGTTCTTCTTTACCTCTCTCACCAAGGCTCTTCTCTCCCGATAGCTCAGTTTGGCCGGACCGCCAGCTCTAGGAAGGGTTCTGGTCGTCCCAAACGTGTTCCATTTAAGGATTATGGAGGCCACTGTGCTCTTAGGAACCTTAACCTTAACCTTAATTGTTTTTGTAACCATGGCCAGATCTGTGCCTTGCCACAATTCTGTCTCTGAGCTCTTCAGGCAGTTGCTTTGACCTCATGATTCTCATTTGCTCTGACATGCACTGTGAGCTGTAAGGTCTTATATAGACAGGTGTGTGGCTTTCCTAATCAAGTCCAATCAGTATAATCAAACACAGCTGGACTCAAATGAAGGTGTAGAACCATCTCAAGGATGATCAGAAGAAATGGACAGCACCTGAGTTAAATATATGAGTGTCACAGCAAAGGGTCTGAATACTTAGGACCATGTGATATTTCAGTTTTTCTTTTTTAATAAATGTGCAAAAATGTCAACAATTCTGTGTTTTTCTGTCAATATGGGGTGCTGTGTGTACAATAATGAGGAAAAAAAATGAACTTAAATGATTTTAGCAAATGGCTGCAATATAACAAAGAGTGAAAAATGTAAGGGGGTCTGAATACTTTCCGTACCCACTGTATATATTTATATAGATAGATTATTAAGCTGCTGTCACTTTAAGAGCAAATCACGGATATTATATATTGATACAGATACACATTACTTTCTCAACTCTTCAAACTTAAACAGTCTCAAACGTTCACTTAAGAAATAACAGACTATGTTTACTAGGATACTAGCTTTTTTTTTCAAGTGCAAGAAGATGTGAAAGTTCAGTTTAGTATTCTGTCTGAGACGCGGCTTTCTTGGCGAGTAACAGAATGAGTTCCCTTTCACGTCATCTTGAATGTTGAATATTGTCGAGGCTTAAACTTCCATGATGATGGCCTGTCAACTGTCCTGGAGTGTGTTTCCCGTACAGAGACGTCACTCGCTGCTTCACTACTATAGTACGATTCATCGTTGAAGAAATCAACTATAGTCACGACTGTTTCCCGAAACCGTATTGTCGCAAAGTGTTCAACCACGTTGGTTTATGATGTCACGCACGTAGAGGAGTAATGACTACTTTTAATGAATCCATTTGAGATCAAATTAACGCTAGACGTTTTGCTGTAAATTACAGACATGACATCTGAAGAATAATTTTCATTTTTCTCAGTTATTTTGCTTTATTTCCAGATTCAATCATAGGCTCGTTCTTACACACTAGAGCTCGTTCACACATGCGCACTCTTCAAAAACGACACTTTAAATCTCTTGACAAACTAAAAGACATAAATGACATTTGTATGTATTCTAAATAAAAGACACAGGTTGTACTGGATGTCAGCTTGCTTATTTTGCTCAAGATCAGGATTTATTGAGTCCACATGTCATGCAAACTAGAAACTCTGCTTCTAACCACAGGAGATCTGTCGCTCAAACACACAACTCTGCGATGCTGTTTGCGATGTTTGTTAGAACGATGGTTTTGGGAAACACAGACTCGTTGAACTGCTGATAACCACGGAACTTAAGAACATAGTTGGCTAACGATGCTTTTGGGAAAGACACCCCTGAGCAACATTCACGTTCATGCATTGTTTGAACTCATAAAAAGGTCACAGAATAACTGGTGAGTGACACCGTTTCATATATTCACCAATGCCGATTTTTACTTGCATTTGGTGCTTGGCGAATGGTCATTTTAGGCCCTGTATATTATATATATATATATGTGTGTGTGTGTGTGTGTGTGTGTGTGTGTGTGTGTGTGTGTGTGTATAAAACAAGAATTTGATAATTTAATGTACTATAATTAATAATTAATATATTTTTCAATTAAAACAAAAACACTATTATTACATTATTTTTTATATATTATTATATTCGGACAAATAATGGTATATATAATTAGACATTTTTATATTATATATTATTATATTATTCTGTTATATTCTGACAAACAATTATTATATATAATACATTAAATAACAAATAGTGAATTAATAATAACAAAAAATATATAATTTGATGTTATTTATAATTATTATTTATTAAGATATTATTTCGATAAATAATAATGATAATAATAACAACAACAACAGGAATAATAATTATTATTATTATTATTTTGCCCTTAAACATCTGGATAATTTATATTTAATATATATTTAACAATGTATTTATGTTGGTTTTATTTTAGTAATTTTAATAAAACTGTTATTTGTAAAAGTAAATGAAAATGGATTAATAATAATAATAAATGTAATAACAAACACATGCACGTACGTACACACAACACACACACAGTATACACAATTACTTTAAATTATTCTTTTTTTTTATTCTTTTTTTATTTTAAATGCTTTAAAATGAGCAATCAAATATTAATAAATAATAAATGTATTATTATTATCATTGTTGTTTCAATAATAATTTTGTCTAATATGTTTGGACAATAACATGTTACTCCAAAATGTTTAAGACATTTATTTTTATTTTTTTTATGATCTGACTGTATATTGTCTCAGTTTTTGCATGCCCTGGTGTCCCTGCAATATTAAAACATCATTCATAGAGAAACAAGGAAAGCACGAGCCTTAAAGGCTACAGCCGTAGAGTCTGATCCGGGGAATATGAAGAGAAAAGCAGGATCTCTCAGAATCCCACAGGATCTCATTATCTCCTTCAGTATCCAGACCGGCAGTCAGAGACGCTCTCGTGGGAAGCCTGATTTTAATGTCATAATCTACTGAATATGGGCTTAATGTGTTTTTAACAGTATAGCCGCGGCGTCTGAGTGTGTGATGGATCTCCTCCTGATACTCGGATGTGGGAAGAGTTCACAGGTGAAATACTGCTTATGCTTATAGTGTTGTTTACTGGTGTAACTCGTATATTTGATTCCTCCTCAAACAGTCATTGAGCAACATGACGTTCCCTTCAGGATTTTGCAGATCAAACTTTCCACAAGAATCACGTCACTTTTTCCTGTTTTCCGGCTCCCAAAGGATCCCTGTAGGTTTTTATCTGGATCTACTCCACAGGCACTAATGTGCATATATATTTATATATGTATATTTATCCTCAGACATCCTTCAGCTCATGGCAGCAGATGAAGTTATGAATAAAATATACATCCTGAATCCTGAATAGTTTGACCATCACAACTTCAAACGTAATGGAGGAGAGAGAGAACGAGGCGGATGAAGGAATATCAGGACAATCAGACAATATTCATCCTTTTATAATGAATATATCACATTATGTTTGGGTTATTCAGAAGTTAAAGAGAATACAGTAACACTTTACAATGAAGTTCATTAATGTATTATTAACTAACATGAACTAACAATGAGCAATACATTTGTTACAGTATTTGTGAATCTTTGTTAATGTTAGTTAATATAAATACAGCTGATGATTGTGTGTTCATGTTAGTTCACAGTGCATTAACTAATGATAACAAATACAACCTTTGATTTTGATAATGTATTAGAAAATGTTAAAAATAATATTAACTAAGATTAATAAATGCTGTAGAAGTATTGTTTATTCTTATATGTTAACTGATGTTTTCTAATGAACCTTATTGTAAAGTGTTACCAAGGACAGTAGTTGCACGAACCAAGAAACCTCTATATCAGAACACACTAAAAGCTGAGATTTTTGTTGCAATTTGAGACACTAGAGGATTAATTCTCAACGAATGAACTTTAACAATTGTTTGTTAGTGAATAAACACATAGATATGAGTAATATGAGTGGCGTACCTGACAGAGAGAAGCTGATGAGCCTCCTGCTGCCAGTCTGAGGAACATCTGCACTGATGACCGGCTTCAGAGCCTATCAGAGAGAAGAGCAGAGGAGACGGCCAATCAGAGCGCAGCACAGGCACGAGACGGCCAATCAGAGCGCAGCACATGACTGACGGACAGGAAGTGACTCTAAACAGGTCACGCCCCCTTTCTTCTTTCTTTCCTCTTGTGTTTCTTCATCCCTGGCCTGATATACTGAGCTTGAAGGCCATTACAGACGCGCATGGCAGGAATCGATAGCATGCATTCATTAGGACAGGATTGATTCAGCATCCAGGAAGAGGAGAAGGAGAAGCAGAGGCTCATGGGACGCCACTTCTCAGAAGACGGAAAAGTCTAGATGTATGGCGGATATGGGGAACACTGGCTCTGGGGTTATAGTGTCAACTAAAACTAACATTTCACATACTGAAAAAAACCCTGCAATATACACAAACGTTAAAATGAAACAGTGATTAAAAGATAAAAAGGGAAAAAAAGGTCATTTTCATAATCATCCATCCTCACATGACAGCAGAGCTGTGTAACCTGTGTCTGTGTGTAGTGAGAGACTCCACCTGCAGGTGGCAGTACAGTGTGTGATGATGATGATGAGGATGAAGGTTCACTTACTTTCTTTTCTTCTGTGGACAAATGACCACTTTTTTGTCCATACAATGAAAGTCTGTTGTTTTGGACCCCATTGACTTTCATTGTAAGATTTGTTTCTTCTTCAAAATGTAACTAAATAATGGCAGAATGATCATTTTTGAGCGAACTATCCTTTTAAGCAGAGTTAACTAAACCTAAAACCATAAAAACATTTTTTTTTGTTTTTTTTTTTTGCTTGAAATAAAATAGAAAAACGTAAACTTATTTTATTTAAGCTAATTTTATTTAGTTTAACTTGTATTAAAATTACATGTATTAAAATTACATCCTAATTTGTAAAAAATATACAGATATATTTTTCTAAAAACCTCTAAAAATGGCACAAAAAACCCACAACAAAATAACAAAAAATTATTACGAAAATGTAATTACTTTGGGGTCCAGAATTATTATCGGTAACTAAAACTAAAACTAAAACTAAAACTATGAAATAAAACTGAAATAAAATATAATAAAATATAAATATCAGATGAAAAACTTAAAATAAATGAAAATTTTAAATCTTGCTTTGGCAACTAATTTAAATAATTTTAAGTTGAATCACTAAATGAACTTACTGGAAATAAATAAAAACTAAAACTGAAATAAAAATAAATTGAAGTAATACAAAAAACTAATAAAAATGCTAAAAATTAAACTAAACTTAAAATAAACACTGAAAATGTAAAAATAAAAGCTCATTCAAAATGTTGATAAAATTTATAATATTATTTAAATTCTGTCAGACCACAAATAGAACATGAGATTTAAAGTAAAATTAAAAATATTATTTAAACAAAACAAATGATCGAAATCCAAACAATTTAAAGGCACTCTTGGTATATTCTCTGTCTTTACGTTTGTTTAGTTCTTTAGAAATCCAACAGTCCATTCGTTAATGAGACGAGGAGGAGAGTTTATGACGTTCATCTCTGTTCAAGAAGACGACGAGCACCAGTGAGAGAACTGCAGTGAGACGGGTTTGAGACGCACAACATAAACACTTCTAGTGCAGAAGTGCGTCACTTCATTTCAATAAGACTCTTTCCAATCATTGAAATGCACATATAGACCTTCCAGAAAAATGAGTCAAAACATCCTTGAAAATGTAATGAGAAACAAGCAGAGCCAGTGTGTGTGTGAGTGTGTGTGTGTGTGTGTGTGTGTGCGCGTGTGTGTGTGTGTGTGTGTGTGTGCGTGTGTGTGTGTGTGAGTGTGTGTGTGTGTGTGTGTGTGTGCGTGTGTGTGTGTGTGTGTGTGTGTGTGTGTGTGTGTGTGTGTAAATCCTGTCCTCTCGCTCAAACATGGGCCGCAGATTTACCAGATATACAGCATCTGTGGGAGACTCTTAAATCAGACCTCAATCAATCCAATCACACTGAACTGTGGCACACACACACACACACACACACACACACACACTCACACACACTCACAGCGGAGCAGAGGATCATGGGTAATCAATCACGGGGTCTGAACTGAGTAATACTGCAAATCCTGCTTCAGCTTGTCTGATGAATCTGTGTGTTCTCGTCTCCTACTGGCCTTTAACGTCAATAAAGTCTCTACAACATTCAGCTCTACTCAGCATCATCACTGGTTTTCAATTTATTATACTTTAAATGATCATTTATTTCTGTGATGCAAAGCTGAATTTTCAGCATCATTACTCCAGTCTATCACATGATCCTTTAGAAATCATTCTAATATGATGATTCAGTATCAAAGTTGGAAACAGTTCTGCTGCTTAATATTTTTTCATAACCTGTGATACTTTTTTTTACTTTGATGAATAAAAAGTTTAAAAAAAAAGAGTAAAAAAAAAAAAGAGAAGCAAATGTTTTAAAAATAGAAATCTTTTGTAACAACAATATACACTACTGGTCAGTCATTTTTTTTCTTTCTTGTTAAATTGATAAAAAGTGATAGTAAAGAAGATTTATATTATTAGAAAATATTTTTTTTATTTTCAATAAATGCAGTTCTTTTTAACCTTTTATTCATCAAATATATTAGGCAGCAGAACTGTGTCCAACACTCATAATAAATCATCATATTAGAATGATTTCTAAAGGATCATGTGATAGACTGGAGTAATGATCCTGAAAATCCAGCTTTGCATCACAGAAATAAATGATAATTTAAAGTATAATAAATTTAAATCCAATTATTTTAAATTGTAATAATATATCACAATATTAAATATTTTTTCTGTATTTTTGATCAAATAAATGCAGGCTTGATGAGCAGTTTCCAAACTTTTGACCTTTACTGTAGGTAAATAAATATCTTTGGTTCCCATTGACTTCCATTTTTCTCCATACAATGGGAACCGAAACTGTTTGGTTACCGACATTCTTCATGATATCTTTATTTACGTTCCACAAAAGAAAGAAACTCCTACACGTATGGAACGACATGAGGGTCAGTAAATGATGACTATCCCTTTAATATGTGCATCGGCCATTCGTTTTGTCATTTCACTGAATACTGTTTGCAAATATTTTGTTACTGATTAAGCAACATCACATTGACTGTAATGTGCAAATTCAATCTCCTGAATCAGTTCAAACTATGATTCAACGAAGTTTGTGCCTCCATCACTCCATCTGACATATATATATATATATAAATTGAGAAATTATGCTTCTCTTTTAATTCTTTAAAAAAACAAAAAAACACATATGCACAAAGAAGCTATTTTTATCCAGAATCCCAAACGCATATTTTTCACTTGCCTCACACAAATTGCAGTGCTCTAAAATTACACACGATGCACAAAATAAACTATTTAGAAAGCGCTCAACCATCCATCAAGTCTGACTGAAGCATACGGCTCTGTTTCTGTGCCACAGATCCACACACTTCAGATCCACACGCTTCAGATACACACACACGCTTCAGATACACACACATGCTTCAGATCCACACGCTTCAGATCCACACGCTTCAGATACACACACATGCTTCAGATCCACACGCTTCAGATCCACACGCTTCAGATCCACACGCTTCAGATCCACACACACGCTTCAGATCCACACACTTCAGATCCACACACACGCTTCAGATCCACACGCTTCAGATCCACACGCTTCAGATCCACACGCTTCAGATCCACACACACACTTCAGATCCACACGCTTCAGATCCACACACAAGCTTCAGATCCACACGCTTCAGATCCACACACACGCTTCAGATCCACACGCTTCAGATCCACACACACGCTTCAGATCCACACGCTTCAGATCCACACACACGCTTCAGATCCACACACATGCTTCAGATACACACACACGCTTCAGATACACATGCTTCAGATCCACACGCTTCAGATCCACACGCTTCAGATCCACACGCTTCAGATCCACACACACGCTTCAGATCCACACACTTCAGATCCACACACACGCTTCAGATCCACACGCTTCAGATCCACACGCTTCAGATCCACACACACACTTCAGATCCACACGCTTCAGATCCACACACAAGCTTCAGATCCACACGCTTCAGATCCACACACAAGCTTCAGATCCACACGCTTCAGATCCACACACACGCTTCAGATCCACACGCTTCAGATCCACACACACGCTTCAGATCCACACGCTTCAGATCCAGACACACACTTCAGATCCACACGCTTCAGATCCACACACACGCTTCAGATCCACACGCTTCAGATCCACACACACACTTCAGATCCACACGCTTCAGATCCACATGCTTCAGATCCACACACACGCTTCAGATACACACGCTTCAGATCCACACACACGCTTCAGATCCACACACTTCAGATCCACACACACGCTTCAGATACACACGCTTCAGATCCACACACACGCTTCAGATCCACACACTTCAGATCCACACACACGCTTCAGATACACACACACGCTTCAGATCCACACGCTTCAGATCCACACACACGCTTCAGATCCACACACACGCTTCAGATCCACACACACGCTTCAGATCCACACGCTTCAGATCCACAGACTTCAGATCCACACACTTCAGATCCACACACACGCTTCAGATCCACACACTTCAGATCCACACACACGCTTCAGATCCACACACATGCTTCAGATCCACACACACGCTTCAGATCCACACGCTTCAGATCCACACACACGCTTCAGATCCACACGCTTCAGATCCACACACTTCAGATCCACACACTTCAGATCCACACACTTCAGATCCACACACTTCAGATCCACACACTTCAGATCCACACACACGCTTCAGATCCACACACACGCTTCAGATCCACACACACGCTTCAGATCCACACGCTTCAGATCCACACGCTTCAGATCCACACACACGCTTCAGATCCACACGCTTCAGATCCACACACACGCTTCAGATCCACACACACGCTTCAGAGCCACACGCTTCAGATCCACACACACACTTCAGATCCACACACACGCTTCAGATCCACACGCTTCAGATCCACACACACACTTCAGATCCACACGCTTCAGATCCACACGCTTCAGATCCACACGCTTCAGATCCACAAGCTTCAGATCCACACACACGCTTCAGATCCACACACACGCTTCAGATCCACACGCTTCAGATCCACACACACGCTTCAGATCCACACGCTTCAGATCCACACACACGCTTCAGATCCACACGCTTCAGATCCACACGCTTCAGATCCACACACACGCTTCAGATCCACACACACGCTTCAGATACACATGCTTCAGATACACACACACGCTTCAGATCCACACGCTTCAGATCCACACACACGCTTCAGATCCACACGCTTCAGATCCACACACACGCTTCAGATCCACACGCTTCAGATCCACACACACGCATCAGATCCACACGCTTCAGATCCACACACACGCTTCAGATCCACACACACGCTTCAGATACACATGCTTCAGATACACACACACGCTTCAGATCCACACGCTTCAGATCCACACACACGCTTCAGATCCACACGCTTCTGATCCACACACACGCTTCAGATCCACACGCTTCAGATCCACACACACGCATCAGATCCACACGCTTCAGATCCACACACACGCTTCAGATCCACACACACGCTTCAGATCCACACGCTTCAGATCCACACACACGCTTCAGATCCACACGCTTCAGATCCACACGCTTCAGATCCACACGCTTCAGACACACACGCTTCAGATCCACACGCTTCAGACACACAAGCTTCAGACACACACGCTTCAGATCCACACACACGTTTCAGACCCACACGCTTCAGATCCACACGCTTCAGATCCACACACACGCTTCAGATCCACACACACGCTTCAGATCCACACACACGCTTCAGATCCACACGCTTCAGATCCACACACACGCTTCAGATCCACACACTTCAGATCCACACGCTTCAGATCCACACGCTTCAGATCCACACGCTTCAGATCCACACGCTTCAGATCCACACGCTTCAGACACACACGCTTCAGATCCACACGCTTCAGATACACATGCTTCAGATACACACACACGCTTCAGATCCACACGCTTCAGATCCACACACACGCATCAGATCCACACGCTTCAGATCCACACGCTTCAGACACACACACTTCAGATCCACACGCTTCAGACACACAAGCTTCAGACACACACGCTTCAGATCCACACACACGTTTCAGACCCACACGCTTCAGATCCACACACACGCTTCAGATCCACACACACGCTTCAGATCCACACACACGCTTCAGATCCACACACACGCTTCAGATCCACACGCTTTAGATCCACACGCTTCAGATCCACACACACGCTTCAGATCCACACGCTTCAGATCCACACACACGCTTCAGATCCACACACACGCTTCAGATCCACACACACGCTTCAGATCCACACACACGCTTCAGATCCACACGCTTCAGATCCACACGCTTCAGACACACACGCTTCAGACACACACGCTTCAGATCCACACGCTTCAGATCCACACGCTTCAGATCCACACACACGCTTCAGATCCACACACACGCTTCAGACACACACGCTTCAGATCCACACGCTTCAGATCCACACACACACTTCAGATCCACACACACGCTTCAGATCCACACACACGCTTCAGATCCACACACACGCTTCAGATCCACACGCTTCAGATCCACACGCTTCAGATCCAAAAGTCTTTCTGCTGACCACATCAACATTGTCATTTGATCCTGAAGGACACAGTGAAAAATCCCGTATGAATCTGTCCTGTTCTCGGCTCTGGAAACTGGCTGACGAGGAACCAAATGCAGAAAAGACAGAAAAGGTCTTTCTCCGACTGTTAAAAGGTCAACGATCACCTTCATACGTCTGAGCCCAAATTCCCCAAAATCACCTGAGGCGAAGAAACCCTGACAATGACAGCTGGACTACGACAAAATCATGAAAGCAGAAACTGTTTACACTGAGACTTTTATTCTTAAAATATACAAGCAATTTGTCATGATGCAACTGATTCTGATTCCTTTGGGTATATGATTGTTACAATGACTTATTTGCTTACATCAGAGATTCGATCTCAGATTTTGCTTTAAATTATACAGGGAACTATCTAATTTACATACATTGCAAAAATATTCTTTTAAAATGTAATTTACTATACATTCTATACAGTGTATATAAGAATATAGAATATTCCATCCATCCTGTAATATATTAAAATGTTCCATTACTGGAAGTCTTTATAATTTGATCATGAATTTAGTTAAATTTATTTTATTAAGTTTTTAACGCCATGTCAACAGCAGGACAAAAATATAGCAATCTTTAAATTCTTTATTAAGAACAAAGCGAGGGGGGGGGGGGGGGGGGTTATAAAATAAACTGTACTTCAACTAATAAAGTAATTAATTCACAATGTTTTTTCTCAAAAAATGTAAACGAGTGTAAATGTCAACATTATCATATTTGTCTAAATGACTGAAGTCTGTCAAGTAAAACATGAGCTTTTTCGTGCAGTTCCGTCACTGTTGTTAGTAGTTTATACATATAGTTGAGTTTTAATGGTGCCACGTAGACATTTTTAGTAGTGTTCATGTTTGAATCCTTCCTCAAGATCAAGCATTAGCTGTGCATAAGTTGAGTTGCATGATGTAAAGATGCACTAAGTTGCAACTTATGCACAGCTAATGCTTGATCTTGAGGAAGGATTCAAACGCTGAGTCTTAAATGAATAAACGGACCAGCATTTGTTTGTGAATCAGACTTCACTGATCACACTGTATGTTACTGATGCAGCTGTTAAACAAATACAATATTTAAAATTAAAATAAATAAAATAAAACTTATTTTATAGTGAGAATCAGGACTTACTTGTACGATCAAATAAAAACCCTTAATAAAGCTTGTGCATTATCAGTAAGGATTGTCAGAGTTTAAGGTGTTTTGCTGCAAGGTCTAAATTAGAGTGCTGACCAATTAAAAGCATTCATGGATAAAACTGCTGAATATATGCAAATATGCAGACCAATTAATGCTAGCAAACACACAGGCTACAGCAGCCAGAAACCTCACTTGTAATCGTGTGATATGATGCCATAATGTGAAGTACAACATTCATAAATCACAATATTACAGTATTTGGTCCCCATACACAGCTCTAGAAGTTTCCTACCCTTCTGTCATAAGAAACGACCTTCACCCATCCCGGGATCCAGGTGAACGGATCCGCTCTCCTCCGGGCCGGAGACATCAGTGCGAAATCGGCTCGGGTCCGGGTCAGAGTCCTGGAGTACCGAGCCGGTCCGCGAACACGGGTCAGTGTGGCTTTCCCATCCATATCCGTGAGTCCGCAGGTCTTCTTCAACATCCAGAGAATCCCGATCCTCATCCCAGGCTTTTCCAGCCCTGCTTCCGAACGGGTTATTTTTAAACAGAACGAGCGCTGGTGTTGAGATCAGGTTCTGTGTCTCTCAGCGTTTCTGGAGAACACGCCAGCACAAAGAGAAACTCAATCTCTCGCTCGGGATTACTGCTAACAAAGGGTTATTTACGGCTGTTTTTACAGTTCACTGGAACAAATCAAGACAATAAAGAGACGGGATCGCTATAAAGAAATGCACGTTGTGTCTCATCGATCGGTCTGTAAGGTCATCGAGGGATTTCATCAAATACAAGAGTTTATTGCTGAATGATTGTGTCTTGTACTTGGCTGGAATGACCTTTAATTCATTCAACATCTGAATCTTGTTTATAAATGCAGAGAGAAAGTCAAACCATGGACTAAAGTGCTACAAAAACATCAATTGTCATCCAACAATTCTAGTTCTGAATCTCATAAATGTATTATTCAACAATATTATTGTTTTTTGATCAAATAAATGCAGCCTTGGTGAACAGAAGAGACTCTTGCAAAACATTTAAAAATCTTACCGACCTCAAACTTTTGAACACTTGGGAATAAATTATGGAGCCAATACATCTGCGTTCAATATACAATCTGGGATGTCAAATGCACATTCATAAAGACAAATAATGCACTAAATTAGCCGACCATAAAACGGTTAAACAGCTAAAATAATCAAAACTTGTTCATAACCTGTGTACAAACAGACCAGTTCATCAGACATGCTGGAGGGCTTTTGTTTAATGTAGTTTAGATGGGCTTCCTGACCCCTCCTGACCTCTGCTGACCCCTGCTGCCCCCTCCTGACCCCTGATGACCCCTGCTGAGTGCTGCCCCCTGCTGAGTGCTGCCCCCTGCTGACCCCTCCTGACCTCTGCTGACCCCTGCTGAGTGCTGCCCCCTGCTGCCCCCTGCTCACCCCTCCTGACCTCTGCTGACCCCTGCTGAGTGCTGCCCCCTGCTGCCCCCTCCTGACCTCTGCTGACCCCTCCTGGCCCCTGCTGCCCCCTGATGAGTGCTGCCCCCTGCTGCCCCCTCCTGACCTCTGCTGCCCCCTGCTCACCCCTCCTGACCCCTGCTGACCTCTGCTGACCCCTGCTCACCCATGCTGAGTGCTGACCCCTGCTGACCCCTCCTGACCTCTGCTGACCCCTGCTCACCCATGCTGACCCCTCCTGACCTCTGCTGCCCCCTGCTGCCCCCTCCTGCCCCCTGCTGACCTCTGCTGCCCCCTGCTGAGTGTTGACCCCTGCTGGCCTCTCCTGACCCCTGCGAACCCCTGCTGACCCCTCCTGCCCCCTGCTGACTTCTGCTGACCCCTGCTGGACCCTACTGACCCCTGCAAACCCCTGCTGACCCCTCCTGACCCCTGCCACAATATCTATCACACTGTATTAAAGGGCCCCTATTATGCTATTTTAAAGTTTCCTGATGTGCACATCATCACATTTTCAATGACTCTCAGATGACTCGTCAAATGAATCAATCTTTCTAAACCCGCCTTTCCGCAATATACTCTGCTCTGATAGACCAGACAGCTCAGTCTGTTGTGATTGGCCTACCGTGTACAGCGTGTCGAAAACAAAACCGCCCGTTGCCATAACAACGTCAGCTCTGCTTGTCCTGAGGCTTCCTACACTGTAAACTAAACACAGTAACGAACAATGACGTTGATTTGACCATATCAATGCGAGCGCGAGTCCAATGATGAAACAGTGGAAGAACTAGTTATTGAACCCGAACCTCAACCAGGACGACTCGAGCAGGACTCAGTGTTTCTCAGTGAACCCCAACCTCCATCAGGACGACTCAAGCAGGACTCAGTGTTTCTCAGTGAACCCCAACCTCCATCAGGACGACTCCAGCAGGACTCAGTGTTTCTCAGTGAACCCGAACCTCCATCAGGACGACTCCAGCAGGACTCAGTGTTTCTCAGTGAACCCGAACCTCCATCAGGGCGTCTCGAGCAGGACTCAGTGTTTCTCAGTGAACCCGAACCTCCATCAGGACGACTCCAGCAGGACTCAGTGTTTCTCAGTGAACCCGAACCTCCATCAGGACGACTCGAGCAGGACTCAGTGTTTCTCAGTGAACCCCAACCTCCATCAGGACGACTCAAGCAGGACTCAGTGTTTCTCAGTGAACCCGAACCTCCATCAGGACGACTCGAGCAGGACTCAGTGTTTCTCAGTGAACCCGAACCTCCATCAGGGCGACTCGAGCAGGACTCAGTGTTTCTCAGTGAACCTGAACCTCCATCAGGATGACTCGAGCAGGACTCAGTGTTTCTCAGTGAACCCGAACCTCCATCAGGACGACTCGAGCAGGACTCAGTGTTTCTCAGTGAACCCGAACCTCCATCAGGACGACTCGAGCAGGACTCAGTGTTTCTCAGTGAACCCGAACCTCCATCAGGACGACTCAAGCAGGACTCAGTGTTTCTCAGTGAACCCGAACCTTCATCAGGACGACTCGAGCAGGACTCAGTGTTTCTCAGTGACCCCGAACCTCCATCAGGGCGTCTCGAGCAGGACTCAGTGTTTCTCAGTTAACCCGAACCTCCATCAGGACGACTCCAGCAGGACTCAGTGAACCTGAACCTCCATCAGGACGACCCGAGCAGGACTCAGTGTTTCTCAGTGAACCCCAACCTCCAGCAGGACGACTCGAGCAGGACTCAGTGTTTCTCAGTGAACCCGAACCTCCATCAGGACGACTCGAGCAGGACTCAGTGTTTCTCAGTGAACCCGAACCTCCATCAGGGCGACTCGAGCAGGACTCAGTGTTTCTCAGTGAACCCGAACCTCCATCAGGACTACTCGAGCAGGACTCAATGTTTCTCAGTGAACCCGAACCTCCATCAGGATGACTCGAGCATGACTCAGTGTTTCTCAGTGAACCCGAACCTCCATCAGGGCGACTCGAGCAGGACTCAGTGTTTCTCAGTGAACCCGAACCTCCATCAGGATGACTCCAGCAGGACTCAGTGTTTCTCAGTGAACCCGAACCTCCATCAGGACGACTCGAGCAGGACTCAGTGTTTCTCAGTGAACCCCAACCTCCATCAGGACGACTCCAGCAGGACTCAGTGTTTCTCAGTGAACCCCAACCTCCATCAGGACGACTCCAGCAGGACTCAGTGTTTCTCAGTGAACCCCAACCTCCATTAGGACGACTCCAGCAGGACTCAGTGTTTCTCAGTGAACCCCAACCTCCATCAGGACGACTCGAGCAGGACTCAGTGTTTCTCAGTGAACCCCAACCTCCATTAGGACGACTCCAGCAGGACTCAGTGTTTCTCAGTGAACCCGAACCTCCATCAGGACGACTCGAGCAGGACTCAGTGTTTCTCAGTGAACCCGAACCTCCATCAGGACGACTCGAGCAGGACTCAGTGTTTCTCAGTGAACCCCGACCTCCATCAGGACGACTCAAGCAGGACTCAGTGTTTCTCAGTGAACCCGAACCTCCATCAGGACGACTCGAGCAGGACTCAAGTGTTTCTCAGTGAACCCGAACCTCCATCAGGGCGACTCGAGCAGGACTCAGTGTTTCTCAGTGAACCCGAACCTCCATCAGGACGACTCCAGCAGGACTCAGTGTTTCTCAGTGAACCTGAACCTCCATCAGGACGACTCGAGCAGGACTCAGTGTTTCTCAGTGAACCCGAACCTCCATCAGGACGACTCAAGCAGGACTCAGTGTTTCTCAGTGAACCCGAACCTCCATCAGGACGACTCAAGCAGGACTCAGTGTTTCTCAGTGAACCCGAACCTTCATCAGGACGACTCGAGCAGGACTCAGTGTTTCTCAGTGACCCCGAACCTCCATCAGGGCGTCTCGAGCAGGACTCAGTGTTTCTCAGTTAACCCGAACCTCCATCAGGACGACTCCAGCAGGACTCAGTGAACCTGAACCTCCATCAGGACGACCCGAGCAGGACTCAGTGTTTCTCAGTGAACCCCAACCTCCATCAGGACGACTCGAGCAGGACTCAGTGTTTCTCAGTGAACCCGAACCTCCATCAGGACGACTCGAGCAGGACTCAGTGTTTCTCAGTGAACCCGAACCTCCATCAGGGCGACTCGAGCAGGACTCAGTGTTTCTCAGTGAACCCGAACCTCCATCAGGACTACTCGAGCAGGACTCAATGTTTCTCAGTGAACCCGAACCTCCATCAGGATGACTCGAGCAGGACTCAGTGTTTCTCAGTGAACCCGAACCTCCATCAGGGCGACTCGAGCAGGACTCAGTGTTTCTCAGTGAACCCGAACCTCCATCAGGATGACTCCAGCAGGACTCAGTGTTTCTCAGTGAACCCGAACCTCCATCAGGACGACTCGAGCAGGACTCAGTGTTTCTCAGTGAACCCCAACCTCCATCAGGACAACTCCAGCAGGACTCAGTGTTTCTCAGTGAACCCCAACCTCCATCAGGACGACTCCAGCAGGACTCAGTGTTTCTCAGTGAACCCCAACCTCCATCAGGACGACTCCAGCAGGACTCAGTGTTTCTCAGTGAACCCGAACCTCCATCAGGACGACTCTAGCAGGACTCAGTGTTTCTCAGTGAACCCCAACCTCCATCAGGACGACTCCAGCAGGACTCAGTGTTTCTCAGTGAACCCCAACCTCCATCAGGACGACTCCAGCAGGACTCAGTGTTTCTCAGTGAACCCCAACCTCCATTAAGACGACTCCAGCAGGACTCAGTGTTTCTCAGTGAACCCGAACCTCCATCAGGACGACTCCAGCAGGACTCAGTGTTTCTCAGTGAACCCCAACCTCCATCAGGACGACTCGAGCAAGACTCAGTGTTTCTCAGTGAACCCCAACCTCCATCAGGACGACTCGAGCAGGACTCAGTGTTTCTCAGTGAACCCCAACCTCCATCAGGACGACTCCAGCAGGACTCAGTGTTTCTCAGTGAACCTGAACCTCCATCAGGACGACTCGAGCAGGACTCAGTGTTTCTCAGTGAACCCCAACCTCCATCAGGACGACTCCAGCAGGACTCAGTGTTTCTCAGTGAACCCGAACCTCCATCAGGACGACTCGAGCAGGACTCAGTGTTTCTCAGTGAACCTGAACCTCCATCAGGACGACTCCAGCAGGACTCAGTGTTTCTCAGTGAACCCGAACCTCCATCAGGACGACTCCAGCAGGACTCAGTGTTTCTCAGTGAACCCGGACCTCCAACAGGACGACTCGAGCAGGACTCAGTGTTTCTCAGTGAACCCCAACCTCCATCAGGACGACTCCAGCAGGACTCAGTGTTTCTCAGTGAACCCCAACCTCCATCAGGATGACTCCAGCAGGACTCAGTGTTTCTCAGTGAACCCCAACCTCCATCAGGACGACTCCAGCAGGACTCAGTGTTTCTCAGTGAACCCCAACCTCCATCAGGACGACTCTAGCAGGACTCAGTGTTTCTCAGTGATACTCTACTCAGTTTGAGGGACATTATATGAGATGTTGCAACTGTAATTCCTCACCATAAGCATTAACAAGTGCGTGTCCATCAACAAACCGATTATTTTACTTGTACAAATTTATTTACAGAGTATTTTTCTAATATATTGCGGTGAACACGTGGAAACTGTGCATGTATACAATATACATTAGCCGAGCTCTAGAGTGGATGATCTGATGTAACATAAACGTTGGTAAAACAAATATTTCCTCAAAGTAGTGAGAACGACAGACGATCTGCATTAATAGACACAGTTATAGGTGATAGTGGCCCACAACTGATCAGCAGAAGTGTTTCAGTAAGACAGTGATAACGTGAGTTAGCCAGTTAGCAGGAGACCTACACAATATAAACTCAAAACTAAGTATTTTGAACACCATCTTTCTAGAGCAAGCGGTTTGCGAATCCTGCATTGAACTCCGAGATTTGAGAAGCAGTCTTCAGTGAAATATTGGGGTGGTGGTGGCGCAATGGATAAGACACATGCCTTTGGGTTCGAATCCACTGTGAGACACCAATGTGTCCCTGAGCAAGACACTTAACCCCTAGTTGCTCCAGAGGCGTGCGACCTCTGACATAATTAGCAATTGTAAGTCGCTTTGGATAAAAGCGTCAGCTAAATCAATAAATGTAAATGTAAAGGGAACACAGCAAAAGTTTAGGATTATACTGCTGTGATATCGTGGTAAAGATTAAGTTTAACCACTGATTCTCCACATGCTCGTCCTTGGGCAGTGAAAAAAAACCTTCACATTATAGAGCACAGCGCCTCCTCGACATAATGCTGTCCAGTGTCCACAGGGATCAGCTGCTGGTTTGAGTTTTCCCTGGTGTCTGCGCGCGCATTAAGTGGGCGGGCGATATGCTAATGTTTCGTCACAACGAAACGGCTTGACGTCACAACGAAACGGCTTATGACTCGCTTGAAAAATAATTCATTTCACTGACTCAGAGTCGACTCTTACTTTTGAAAGACAATAACTTTATATACGTGCACTTTCAGATTTAAAACTTTGCAGGATGTTTTCATTCACGTAGAGCTGTGTTACACACTACATGAAAGGTCATTTTCAAAAATCCATAATAGGGGCACTTTAAGCCACACACTTTGGAAGCTTGTTTCCGCCACAGAATAAAAATACACAAAAACTGGGAGAATACAGTACTTTTATATCTTGCAATTCTATTCTTTTTTTTCCCCTCGACACAGAATAAAAATAAATAAAAGCCAATTGCTTTTTATTTCTTACAATTCACAATTTCTGACTTTTCTCCAAATTGTGAGGGAAAAAAAAGACTGAAATGTAAGATAAAACGTTGCAATTATATAATTTATCCTGTGGCAAAAACAAGCTTCCAAACACTAAAAGAAAGTGTGTGTGTGTGTGTGTGTGTGTGTGTGTGTGTGTGTGTGTGTGTGTGTGTGTGTGTGTGTGTGTGTGTGTGTGCGTGTGCGTGTGCGTGTGTGTGTGTGTGTGAGTGTTTGTGTGTGGGTGAGTGTGTGTGTTTACTCACAGAGGACGAGGGGTTCCTCACTGTCACGCTGGGTGTTGTGGCTCTGAGAGCTCCACTCAAACCATGATAATATTTGAAGCAAACCTTCGTCTCGGCTGCGAGAAACAGAAACAGAGGAATGAATGACATGAAGGTCAAGAGACACAATAATCCCGTTTTTAAGAGCTGAGGGGGAAATCAGCAGAAAATCTCCTCAAACTCTCAGACATAACGCAGAAATCAGAAGCTGAGTTGGTATTGTAATCCTAATTACACAAATTACCAATCATTGATAATATATTGATAATAATCATAAGTGTTTCTTGAGCATCAAATCATCATATTATAATGATTCCTGAAGGATAATGTGACACTGAAGACTGGAGTAATGATGCTGAAAATTCAGCTTTGATCACAGGAATAAATTACACTTTACTTTACATTCACATAGAGAACCGTCACTTTACATTGGAATAATATTTCACTGTTTTTACTGTAATCATATAAATGCAGCTTTGATGAGCAGAAGAGGCTTCTTTCAAAACATTAAACATTTTCTGACCCCAAACGTTTGAATGCTAGTTTACTATAGAACAAAAAAAAAGATAATGTTTATACTATATTTCACTAGTACTCCAAGATGCTTCAAAGAATACCATAGTATAACCATGATACAAACATGGCTTAAAAATCATAATGCTATCACCATCCAAACAACTATGGAAGTAACATGGAGTTTGTTGAGGAAAAGTTTGTATGAATATAATCATCATCCTCGGATCCGTGTGATGAAAGCTGACATCTTGCTAAAGTGGATGTGAAACTCAACAGAATTACATGATGGGTTTCCCAGGGTGCATTTCAACTCAATCTCATTTCTGAAGGCTCCCTGCTGGTGTGTGTGTGTGTGTGTGTGTGTGTGTGTGTGTGTGTGTGTGTGTGTGTGTGTGTGTGTGTGTGTGTGTGTGTGTGTGTGTGTGTGTGTGTTTGTGTATGTGTTTGTTATATATTGTTTAATAAACTCATTTAAAACAAAAATAACTATTCACGTGAAAAAAAATCCTCGGTTGCACAGATCCAGTTAAAAAACATGATGCCTTTATAAGACCTAAATTAAAGTTAAAGAATCCCGTTTATCACAAAATACTGTACAGTATAAATGCTGATGTTGGTTAAGTCAATATCCTGGTCATGTTGTTGGCTTTGTCCTGTTTCTGAGGGGGATTCTCTGAAGGTTTTCTTTATTTAAGTATCTTATAAAACACTTATAATGCACATGAAGGAACAATCTCAAATCATTGCATTAGGGTTGTATTTGAATAGCAAACTATAAATGTAGATTCAATTTGCTTTTCTGGACCTTGAACACATTGGACTTTAGAGACAAGTCAACAAATACGCCTAACCATTTTCCAGAGGTCTGATTGGCTGTTGGAAATGTCATCCTGGTTATATGTGAGGGAGCTATGAAGGTAAAAGAGTAGCAAAACTCGAGAGTATGTTGATGTGAATTTGAGAACTTGTACAATAAATATTCGTACGTGTACGCTACAATTTACACTCACAGCTCCAATGTGAAAACCTGTCAAATAAAGATCTGAAGTTGAATGTTGAAATTTGCACTCGCAGACAATAGTCACAAACTTGTATTCTGAATTTGAAGCTGCAGACAAGTCGTGACGACAAATGTGTAAAATGCCATTCACAGAAATACAATGACAGACACACACTTGAAATATATATTTGCACTTATTCTTACATTCACATTTGCAGTACAACCTCAATTAGGCACTTGCAACTTCTCAAATCTGTCACTGCAATTTCAAATTTCGCGCCTTGACTTTTGATCATATTAGAATGATTTCTGAAGGATCATGTGACACTGAAGACTGGAGTAATGATGCTGAAAATTCTGCTTTGATCACAGGAATAAATTACACTTTACTATTGTCAGAGTTCTGTCACTTCTGTTTGGGTTACATCTTGGGTTGGTGACAGAGCTCTGGCATTCCCGGTCTGTCATGCTTTGGGTATAGTCTGGTTTGTTGTGAGCACATGGCTTGTCATGTTTTTCCTTGTGCCATGTGCTCTCCTGTCAATTGTCTAGCCCCTCCCATCTTGTTACCTGATTATTGATTAATTTGCCCCACCTGCCTTTCTCGTTACCCTCTTTTGTTTGCTTCCCATTTAGTCTCCCTGTGTTTGCAGTCCTGTGCTGGTTCGTTGTCTAAGTTCTCTTGTGTTTCCTGTTCCTGCTGATGCCTGTCCTTCCCAATTTCTGTATTTAGCGGAGGGGCTCAACATCAGCGATGCAGTGCTAAAGGACACATTCAACACCAGCCTTAATGAGCCTGTGCCTGCCTGGGAGATGGGAATGCTGGGGATACTATCATTCTGGCAGTTTGTAGGGTATGTTTACCATCGCGGATGGGAGGGTGGTCTTCTGCCTCTTGGCCCACCTCCCATTTACCTCACAAACTGCCAAGTCCCCGGTCCTCCGATGACCCCTTCAGGGAGAGGAAGAAAAGGTCAGACTCATCTGCCTCCTATCCTGGGGTGGATGAAGGATCTGCAGAAACCCCAGAGGCGGTTATTCCCACACTGCCTCACACTTGCCAGCGCAGGAGGAGGAGGGCTCCTGTTGCTTCCCAAGCCCGGTGGTCCAGGAGGACCCGACTTCAGTGGTCCCAAGCCCGGTGGTCCAGGAGGACCCGACTTCAGTGGTCCAGGAGGACCTGACTTCGGTGGTCCCAAGCCCGGTGGTCCAGGAGGACCTGACTTCGGCTGACTTCGGTGGTCCCAAGCCCGGTGGTCCAGGAGGACCTGACTTCGGTGGTCCCTGACCCAGTTGTCCCAGAGCTGTCTACTCTCCCTGTCATGGCCCCAGTGGTGGCCGAATAGGCTGCTGTATCGCCGCGCTGTCGTAAACGGAAGAGGAGGAAGGCGTCTTCCATCCCACAGGGCCTGGAGGCCATCCCCAAGCGCCTTACCCTTCCGGCACCACCCCAACGCCTCGCACTGCCAGCGCCACCCCTGCGTCTCGCCCTACCGGCTTCACCCTTGCGACCTACCAAGCCAGTGCTTCTTCACTGCCGATCTGCCGATCCAGAGACGGTTCACGTCACGTCTGCCGAGCCAGTGTCTCCGGGTCACGTCTGCCGAGCCAGTGTCTCCGGGTCACGTCTGCCGAGCCAGTGTCTCCGGGTCACGTCTGCCGAGCCAGTGTCTCCGGGTCACGTCTGCCGAGCCAGTGTCTCCGGGTCACGTCTGCCGAGCCAGTGTCTCCGGGTCACGTCTGCCGAGCCAGTGTCTCCGGGTCACGTCTGCCGAGCCAGTGTCTCCGGGTCACGTCTGCCGAGCCAGTGTCTCCGGGTCACGTCTGCCGAGCCAGTGTCTCCGGGTCACGTCTGCCGAGCCAGTGTCTCCGGGTCACGTCTGCCGAGCCAGTGTCTCCGGGTCACGTCTGCCGAGCCAGTGTCTCCGGGTCACGTCCGCCGAGCCAGTGTCTCCGGACAAGATGGCCGCCGCCGAGCCAGTGTCTCCGGACAAGATGGCCGCCGCCGAGCCAGTGTCTCCGGACAAGATGGCCGTCACGTCTGCCGATCCAGAGACGGTTCACGTCACGTCTGCCAATCCAGAGACTGTTCACGTCACGTCTGCCGATCCAGAGACTGTTCACGTCACGTCTGCCGATCCAGAGACTGTTCACGTCACGTCTTCCGATCCAGAGATGGTTCACGTCACGTCTGCCGAGCCTGTGTCTTTTTTGTTTTCTGCACTCCTTTCACCAACCCAGTCCGTGACAACTATATATTCACATAGAGAACAGTCACTTTACATTGGAATAATTTTTCACTGTTTTTACTGTAATCAAATAAATGCAGCTTTGAGCAGAAGAGGCTTCTTTCAAAACATTAAACATTTTCTGACTCCAAACGTTTGAATGCTAGTTTACTACAGAACAAAAAAAAAAAAGATCATGTTTATACTATATTTCAAAAGTACTCCAAGATGCTTCAAAGAATACCATAGTATAACCATGATACAAACATGGCTTAAAAATCATAATGCTATCACCATCCAAACAACTATGGAAGTAGCATGGAGTTTGTTGAGGAAAAGTTTGTATGAATATAATCATCATCCTCGGATCCGTGTGATGAAAGCTGACATCTTGCTAAAGTGGATGTGAAACTCAACAGAATTACATGATGGGTTTCCCAGGGTGCATTTCAACTCAATCTCATTTCTGAAGGGTCCCTGCTTGTGTGTGTGTGTGTGTTTGTGTATATGTTTGTTATATATTGTTTAATAAACTCATTTAAAACAAAAATAACTATTCACGTGAAAAAAAATCCTCGGTTGCACAGATCCAGTTAAAAAACATGATGCCTTTATAAGACCTAAATTAAAGTTAAAGAATCCCGTTTATCACAAAATACTGTACAGTATAAATGCTGATGTTGGTTAAGTCAATATCCTGGTCATGTTGTTGGCTTTGTCCTGTTTCTGAGGGGGATTCTCTGAAGGTTTTCTTTATTTAAGTATCTTATAAAACACTTATAATGCACATGAAGGAACAATCTCAAATCATTGCATTAGGGTTGTATTTGAATAGCAAACTATAAATGTAGATTCAATTTGCTTTTCTGGACCTTGAACACATTGGACTTTAGAGACAAGTCAACAAATACGCCTAACCATTTTCCAGAGGTCTGATTGGCTGTTGGAAATGTCATCCTGGTTATATGTGAGGGAGCTATGAAGGTAAAAGAGTAGCAAAACTCGAGAGTATGTTGATGTGAATTTGAGAACTTGTACAATAAATATTCGTACGTACGTGTACGCTACAATTTACACTCACAGCTCCAATGTGAAAACCTGTCAAATAAAGATCTGAAGTTGAATGTTGAAATTTGCACTCGCAGACAATAGTCACAAACCTGTATTCTGAATTTGAAGCTGCAGACAAGTCGTCACAAATGTGTAAAATGCCATTCACAGAAATACAATGACAGACACAAACTTGAAATATATATTTGCACTTATTCTTACATTCACATTTGCAGTACAACCTCAATTAGGCACTTGCAACTTCTCAAATCATTATTATTAAATGCATTATTAGTATGGTGTTTGCTGAGTTTTGGATCACTGAGTTAATGTAATTTATTTATTTTAATATCAGTCTTGCATTAAGCCATGTTAGCGTTTCAGATCGTCCCCGAGACGCGGGTTTCGTGACATCATCACGTCCCATTTCACTGGCGCCAACCAATAAAACAGCTCGTTTGACCCCCCCCCCCCCCCCCCCCCCCCCATCCCATCCCATCCCATCCCATCCCATCCCATCCTATCCCATCCTTCAAATTCACATCTACGTGCTCGTGCTCTCGAGTTTTGCTACTCTCTTACCTTCATAGGGAGCTGGCTGGATTTTATCTTAGTACATTCTGATTACGTGGTGTTCAGTCAGTCGGGGTACATCTGAACTTTGTGTGAGCGATTACAGATCGAGAGGAAAAATCATGGGCTCCACAATGTCACAAGGGGACTTTGAGACATCTGCTCTTTTGATTTATGAAAACATTTTACAGAATAAATCATGCCTCTTACCAGATGTAGGCATAGATGAGTCTCTGCTGAAATATTCTGGTAACGACTCTAACGCTGTGCTGCAGGCTTACTCTAATGAGATGCTCAGCACGGTGCCAGGTTACATCGGCAGTTTTGGATCTGCCATTGGTGCACTGACTTCAGTCCCGAATGCTGTTGGACTTGGAGCTTTGGTGATTTCCTTGATCATAGAGATCGCCATCAAGGGCGGCACTCAGACAAGTGATGACACATGCAGCATGTTACGACGTGTGTTTGGGGAAGAGAAAGCTTCGAGTGTCCGGGACACAATGTCAGAGTATCTGAAACGCCATCGCATGTACATGAATGATGACCAACAATTACGGGAGGAAATAAGGAGACTAGAAAAGCAGCTGAGCAACCATCTCACCATCCTCAGAAACTCCCTGCAGCTGGACGGACAGATGAGCAGCCGTGGGTTCAAGATCTGGGTCAACGGAGCCGCCTTCCACGTCCAGATGCTGATCCACGGCGCTCGACTGGATATTCAGGCTGATAAACCTGCATCAGATCTTAATGCTATCGAAGCTGCAATCAATGAGTATTTACACTACCTGGATCATTTGCTGGAGAAATACAAGACCTACAAGATCAATTCAAAAATGTTTATACTGGTAGGCAGTTCTCACATGAACTTAGAATGTTATATGCAAAATAATGAAATTGACACCTGTATGATGAATGTTAATTCTGCTAAAACTAGCCCGTGTTATCATGATAAAGATTTCATGGATATTGTTTTCTCAAATTATGATCCGATCAAAGGATTAAAGAGTTATTTTTTAAATATCAAGAACAATCTCAACTCTCGAATCCATGAGCGTGGTTCATTCACTGTGCCATCAGCAGAAGGTTAAGATATTTGGTGTTGATAAGGGTGCCCAGATGGCTCAGATGTTAGAGTGAGCGCCCATATAGAGGTGTACTCTTCGATACACCGGGCCTGGGTTTGACTCCGACCGTTGGCCCTTTGCTGCATGTTTAACATATAGTAACTTTAAGTAAAAAAAAAAAAAAAAAAAAAAAAAAGTGTTGATAAAACTTCCATTGTAATATTTTAACGTATTTACTCTCATCTTGTGATCTACATGTATATTTGATCTGTGTTCTGTGTTTTGCTGCACAGTGATGTCCCGGTGCTCTCCTGACACACCTGCATGTTACACGTTTAAGACATAAAATACTCTGCAGCTTTGAATGTCTAGCATCTGAAATATTTTAGTCCTGTTTCTGGTTTAAAAATCCTCAAAATTACGTCTGCTCCTTCTTCCTCGTTGAAGACTTCTGAATCTTTGAATAAATATATGTTGTTCATTATAAAAGTGTTAAAGGTATAGCGGAGGATCTTTCCAAATTTTAGATAAGACCCGCCCTCTCCACTTTTTGAAAAGTTTGATTGATTCACCAGAATGATTGACAATTAGGAGGACCAATAGTTTAGACTACCCACCAGGAAGTAAAACATCCTCCGCTATACCTTTAAGTGCTGAACACGAGATATCTCCTACTTCACTGTAAATTTGTTCTTAATGTTTGCTTTTGTGATGTTCTCCTAACAATAAAGGATCATGTGTGTTATTATTCCACGTGTCTGTGTATTTTAACTTAAAGTGTTGCCAATATACTATATAGCAGGCTTCTGCTGTGCCATTAAATTAATTTCTTTGAGGAATTTTAAATCCTTTTATTGAATGTGGGGCAACTGTACTCTACCCGTATTTCTGTATATTTTTATTTTATATATTTTATTCTGTTTTCATTTTTAAATGTTTTTTTAATGTCTTTCTTTCAGGGTTCGAAATTTACTTTTTCGACCACCAGCCAAATGGCAAGTAAATGTTCAAATTTCACCAGCCACTCAATACATTACCATTGTTTTTACGGCTGCTGAGTGAGGCAAATCTAGCAGCCACTTACATATTTTACCAGCATTTGGCTAGATGTTGCTAATTTTGAACCCTGTTTTCTTTGCCTTAGAGAGCTTTGAATAGTCTGTGTGCTTAAAAGGTGCTTAACAAAAGGGAAAAAATAACCCCAGCTCAGGTGTAACCAATGGATAACTGATCTTCTCCATGGCAACATCATATTTTATGTTTACATCAAGGGGGTAAGCGAGCATCCGGAAAGCGTACCTCCTATAGGGAGATTCTGAGGCTAACAAGCCATCACCTTCCGTTACCATTCCATTGACTGCCATTCATTTTGGCGTCACTTTGACAGCGAATAACTTTACATCTGAAGCGTTTAAAGACTCTATTTGTCCATTGTTTATTTCTAAAGAAACACGACAATGCATAAAAAGCTCCATTACCTTGTTTCTCACGTTATGGCTCCGTAGCAGACGTTTTTGTAAAAATAGGCTAACGATTGTGTCATGACCACGCAACTTTCTGTCGCACAGTATAGAGATTACCGTATAGTCAGGAGAAGCTCGCAGGCAATCAGGGGGACGTGGAGGCATACAGTCAAGGGAGAAGCCCATAGAGAGTCCATGAAAGCATCGGAACAAAATATTTCAGCAACGTTTTGATGGATTGGAAATACTTCGGTGAATTCATATGACTTTTGGATTTTTCTTGGCACCGCTACCAGAAGACTTACAACTTTTAGACAGGTTGCTCACGTCACAGCTACGTCTTTAAGCTCAGTTTGAGTCTGCACAGTACGCTCAGCCATTACTGGAAAAGTGCTTCTAATAGACTTCACTGGTCTACGTCGAAGTCTACGGGGTCGCTGTGTCCATTAATTTGACTGTCTATGGTTTACATCCCCCAAAAGCATGTTGGGAGAAGCAGCTGTCAAAATCTAAACATTAACATAGAGGCAAAAAATACCCAACTTAAGTCCTGAAGGGTTATATTTTTTTTTTTTTCAAAGGTTTAAAGCCAGTATACATATTATAATGAAAACACTTACTGCCATTATAACAAATCAGTGTGTTTCTATTAAAATGTTAAAGGGCACCTATTATGCCCCTTTTCACAAGATGTAAAATAAGTCCCCAGAGTGTGTATGTTAAGTTTTAGCTCAAAATACCCAACAGATAATTTTTTACAGCATGTTTCAATTGTCATTTTTGGGGCTCAGAAAAACGTGCCGTTTTAGTGTGTATCCCTTTAAATGCAAATTAACTGCTGCTGCCGGCCCAGGGGGCGGAGCCTCACGAGCTCGCGCTCAGAGCCAGGACAATCTCATCTGATAACATCAAAACAGAAACTCTCAGTAGTGGTGTTCATTTCGACTCGAGGTCGGACAATAATGCCCACAGAGCCAGAGAATATATGCTGTATGGAGACAGAACAGGAATAGTTTAGTTTAATTACAGTTATTTGTCATCTGCTTTTATCCACTATTAATACAAGCCTGCTGTAGCAAACCCCGTCCGAATGATGACCAAAATATACTGATGAGTTCAATTAAGTTTATTGTACCTCACACAAAAGATGAAGCCTTAGTTTTACTCCAGAAAATCACTGTAAGAGCCAAATAAACACAGTATACCGTATTTTCCGCACTATAAGGCGCACCGGATTATAAGGCGCACCTTCAATGAATGGCCTATTTTAGAACTGTTTTCATATATAGGGCGCACCGGATTATAAGGCGCATAGAATAGAAGATACTGCAGTCAAACGTTTGACTGGGTTTGCGTTATGCAGTGGTCACCAACCTTTTCAAGCCTAAGATCACATCCAAAGTCCAAATGTAAACCAAGATCTACCACTTGCAAAAAAATATGAAAAAACAAGTGGCTGAGCTGTAAAACCTTGTTTATACTCGACGCGTCCGCATGAGCGCGAAGGTAATAAAAAACTAATATCCGTCTGCTCGGGCAGATTCGGCTCAAAGTCGTGCATCTTCGGATGCGGAGGCGCGCGCGCGGCAAAATGACGTCATTGTGACAGCGCGCGCGACTTTGAGCCGAATCTGCCCGAGCAGACGGATATTAGTACATCTCATCACACCGGCACCCAGTTTGCGCGTCTAAATCAGTTGTATGGTCTGGTGTTCAGTCTAAAACAAAACAGTTGCGTCAAGTATAAATGCCTCGTCTGTTTGGGGAGGTGCGCGCGCAGTCAGCGGAGGCTAGCGCTCCGGTGCCAGGCGAAAGTATAAACGGTTTAAGTCAGCGGTTGTTTAACAGACATTAATATAAGGCGCCAGATCCATATATAAGGCGCTCCGGATTATAAGGCGCACTGTCGTTTTTTGAAAAAATCAAAGGCTTTTAAGTGCGCCTTATAGTGCGGAAAATACAGTAAGTTCGCATTAAAGTCTTATCCATAAACTCTCTCTCTCTCCCTTTCATTATCATGTAACATACGCAGCGAAATACACAAAACACTCGTAAGAACTAACAGTAAACAAATATATACACACCTTTTCAGTGGGTGCTTAATCAACCGGTAAACTGTATATCCACGACTGGATGAGCTGTCATAAAGTGCGCGCTCTCACTTTCATTTCAAGCTGGATCACGAACAGTACAGATCCATCCTCGAGTAACAACGAGAGTAAATGAAGACTGCAAAGTTCATTCTTACATCCAACAACAAAACACCTCAATCGCTTAGGAGACATTCTTGTCTACAGTTGCTCCAGCGTGGAAACAATGGCGGACTGTGTCCAGCTCACTCAGGGCGGGTCTATGCTCAAACTGCAGTGTCAATCAACAGTCGTGGGAGGGGCCTGTGCAAAGTGACGTCACAATCTGAGAATAGCTCGTTCTGAGACAGTGCTTATGATTTATGGGGATTTAAAAAAAAGCACTTGGTGGATTTTTATCATTATAGGGTGGTTGTGTACACACACTGCCAATACACATTTATGTTCAAACACCATGTAAAAGTGAATTTTGCATAATAGGTGCCCTTTAACCCATAAACTAGAGGGACTTGTCTCACAGTCCCGACTGAGCTGACTCTACACCAGGGACGTAGCCACGGGTGTGCCAGGGTGTGCCGGTGCCACCCACAGTGGCAGCTGGCACACCTAAAAATGGATGCAGAATTATTTGTTATAGTCTCAATAAAAAATGTTTTACTAAACTTGGGCTATTGTTGTTTACTTAGAATATATATATTTTTTAAATCAACCCTTTCACGCGTAAGTTAAAAATATTTTAACTGACCCCTTGTTTCCATGGCGACGCGTCATGATTGTCACGTGACACACCGCAGCCACAATAACTAACAGATGAATCGCTCGCTATTCGTTTTATTTCCTTTTTCCTTTTTTTATTAAAAATATTCACAAACTTGCTTACCATGTCAACTATCTGATACTCAAATTCTTCGTTTAAAAACCTTTATAAATTATCTTGATCTATAACGAGATGAGCGCTGCAGTTCAGAGAGTCCTGTCAGCCGGATTTACAGCACCTGAATTCCCCAGTTTCTCCCGAAATACATGAATGTAAGTGGCTGTTGAACTGGGATAAGAAGAATAGAGTAAACTTTATAGTTCCGCTATGTGTGTCTGATATATGAATAAAACACGTCGGCAAATTACATTTGAATAGATTGTTTTTGCTGCTTCCATAGACATCAGTGTGTATTTTACAAACTACAAATGTATTATTAATCTGACAATAAATGTGGCACACCCAGATTTTCAGATGCACACCCAGAGTCTCTTTTCTGGCTACGCTACTGCTCTACACCATTCGCCGATTGCAGCATCGGAGGGTGAGCTGGCCTCTGGAGATGATGACTCGACTGCGTTGTCTCCCTCTGCGAATATAACGTTGCCCGAACCAGATCCAGAATTGTCAGCTATGCTGAAACGGGCCGCCGAGGCTGTCGGCTCGAGTGGAACCCTCCACCGTGTCCTGCACAGTCTCGGTTGGATGATTGGTATCTCGGGGCGGGCCGTGCTGGTTCTCAGCCCGCCGCCCCAGTACCCTTCTTTCCCGAAGTACATGGAGAACTTACTAGGTTGTGGACGGCACCTTTTACTGCCGAAAACTGCCTGAGTGGTTCTCCCCCCCCTCGCTACCCTTGACGGAGGAGCGGTGAAGGGTTTTCAGGCTATCCCTCCAGTGGAGCAGGTGCACCTGTGTCCGCCGGGCGCTGCCTTTTGGGGGGATCCTTGTCTCCCCCCTAAGGCCTGTGAGTTCTCGTCCGTTCCGACTGGCAGAACTTACAAAGCCTGTGGGCAAGCCGCCTCCTCTTTGCATGCCATGGCGCTGCTACAGGTCTATCAGGCCAGGGCACTCATGGCCATGCACGAGGGTAGCCCAGACCATGTGCTCATAGGTGAGCACTGCACTGCATCCGACCTCGCCCTCCGGAGCATGAGTGTCGTGGCATGCGCGATTAGTTTGGCGATGTCCACCTTAGTGGTTCAGGAGCGCCACCATTGGCTCAGCCTGGTTGATATGGTGGATGCGGACAAGGTTCGATTCCTGGGCTCCCCAATTTTCCAGGTTGGGCTGGGCGGCGACACGTCGGAGAACTCCGCCCAACAGTTCTCTGCCGCCCAAGCGCAGACAGAGGCTATCCGGCACATCCTGGCCCGGCGGCCAGCTGCTGCCTTCACCCCGCTGCCGGTGGCAGTTCCTCTGCCTGCTCGTCGCCGAGGACGTTCCCCTGCCGCCGCTGCAGGCCCGCTCCAGGCGCTGCCAAGCCATGTGTGTGTGTGTGTGTGTGTGTGTGTGTGTAAATGTGTGTGTCATGTGCAGAGAGCATGATCCTGGTTCTGATAAACTGTGCTTCTTGATCTAAATGCGTCCCTTCTTTAGTTACTACAGCTTCTAAAAGTTGTGTTTTCATGACTGTCCCACTTCCCTGTTCTCACACACACACCTGGCTGATGCACCTGAATAATGCAGAGCCATTTCTTTACAGACTATTTCCATTTACACACACACAGATAATGCAGCTTGACATTAAGTGCCGGAATTTTTTTTTATTTTTTATTTTTTTTGACATTTAAGGCACATTACTAAAATGTGGTATAGTGGTGGTATTGTATTATATATAAAAATATCAAGGAAAGATAGCACAAAACAATCCATTTATTTCAAAAACTGGGTAACACTTTACAATAAGGTCCTATTAGTTGACTGGTAAAATAGCAATACATTTTTTTTTTTTTTTTTTTTTTTTTACAGTATTTGTTAATTATTGTAAATGTTAGTTGATAAAAACAGAACTGTTCATTTTTAGTTCATATTAGCTCAAGTCCATTTAATTATATTAAAGGGATAGTTCACTTTGAAATAAATTTTTGGTATGTTTTAGCTTACCTCAAGGGCATCCAAGATGTAGGTGTCTTTTTTTCCGCAGTAGTTTCAATTTTGATATTTTTAGGTCAAACCGTTCTTGTCTGTCAGTCATATAATGCAGGTCGATGGTCACTGTCTCAAAGAGCATGCACAGAGTCCAAATTAAAACAATTCCCCGTCGTCCAAATTAAACAATTCCCCATCGTAAGTACACATTGATGGCCTAAGACAATAGAGACATGTCCGAGTGATCTGATCTGACGTGTACGCAGACTGGTGCATAGATATATACACACTAGATGTCGCCTTGTCTACGGCAGTTCATTAGAACGAATGTCTTTAAGGCGACATCTAGTGTATATATCTATGCACCAGTCTGCGTACACGTCAGATCAGATCACTTGGACATGGCTGTGTTCAAGAGGTAAAAACGATATAAATACTGTTCATTTTCTCACACAAACCGCTCGTTTCGTGTCTTAGGCCATCAATGTGTACTTACGATGGGGAATTGTTTAATTTGGACGACAGGGAATTGTTTTAATTTGGACTCTGTGCTTGCTCTTTGAGACAGTGACCATAGACCTGCATTATTTGACTGACAGACAAGAACGGGTTGACCTAAAAATATAAAAATTGAAACTACTGCGGAAAAAAAGACACCTACATCTTGGATGCCCTTGAGGTAAGCTAAAACATACCAAAAATTAATTTCAAAGTGAACTATCCCTTTAACAGATACATATTTTTACATTTCAATATTGTAATTAGTAAATACTGAAATTAACATAAACTAAGATTAACTATAATTAATAAATGATTTAGAAGTAGTTTTCAATGTTAGGTCTTAACTAATGTTAACTAATATTAACAAACAGAACCTTATTGTAAACTGTTACCAAAAATTGTAACAAATTACAGTTTTCTGTTCATTGCGAATCCCTTAATTAATGTAGGATCAGCATAAGTATGTTTTAAATAATATTTATTTAATGTGGTTTTTTAACAACTAGTATCAAGGCTTTCACTGGTCTGGTATTGATTCGATTGTTGTTGTTTTTTTCAACTAGTAATTATAGCCATCCTACATTATATTTCATATTTTGTATAAATCTTTTCTTATATTTAATAGATCTAAACCGTAAATTAGGAGGAAGAAAAACATTAGCAAAGCCTCAGGAAGAGAAAAATTTGGACGCCCCAATAATTGTGTTAATTATTTTTTGAACATGCATAATAGTCCATATTAACTGCAGAAATTAATGCATTACTTTTCCACCTCTATTTTAGATGATTATTTGTGATAAAAGCTTTAAGTAAACCACCAGCTACAAACAAACTGTTCATTTCTTTGGGCTTCATTCATAAAACACAAACAGATCAAAATGTGTGTGAATAGTTATATGTAAATACGTACGTATAACGTTTAATTTAAATGTATCTCATCCACCAGAGATGAATTAAGTTGGATTTATCATGTTACAATTTCTGAATTCAGCAAGTGTATGATGTATTATGTAAATATGATGTTACACGCTTAATACACTATAATACACACTTTATATTAAGAGTCTTTAGCTACTATGTACTTACATTAAATTATATAATTGGGTTACACTTTATTTAAAGCTGTCATTGTTACAGTGTAATTATATATTTAAGTACTTAGTAATATTAATAAACTACATGTACTTACTATAGGGTTAGGGTAGGATTAGGGTTTGGTTAAGGTTGCATGTGAATATGCATAATTTACTGTTATTACTATGGCAAGTTCACGTAACATATGTAACAAGGACATTATAAAATAAGGGTTACCAATAATTGCAATGTGCTTATTGTGACGATGTGTTAATGGAAAACACTTGTGCTGCTATTGGTACAGGTAAGTTAGGACAGGGTTTAAGGGTGGGTTAAGGTATTAATAATAAAAGTACAATGTAAAAAACATGTACATGTATGCACAGAATAAGTGCATTGTATTAAATTATTCATTTAAATGTTTGAAAATAGTAGTTAAAGACACTTAATATAAACTGGGACCAATAATTGTGTCTTTCACCTCATTCAAACATTATATTAACACTAGATTGATCAGACGGTTCAGATCTAAAGCTTTAGATGGACAGTATTTGGCAGTCTGGTTTCATGGCACAGATGTATGAGGAGAGACGCTTCAGGAAACTGATACGAAGGGAAATGGCAGATGGCGAGGAACTTCAAAAGCTGAAAAGCTGAATCCGGTTGGTTTTGAGATATAGAAAGAGATGCATGGAGCGAGAAAGCAGATTTATATAATCACGCTGAAACAGCATGTGTGAGTCGAGGTGAAGACACATTCCCAGATCAAAGCGGAAGACGGAAAAAAGTGCAGAAATTTCTGAAATAAAGGGATTTCTGAAGCCGTTTTAATTTTTCATTTCATTTTCATTTCATTTACTTTATTTATAAAGCACAATTAAAACAACGTGATGTTGACCAATGTGCTGTACAGTCACACAATAAAATTTCATAATAAAATGTTTCTTTTTTCAGACAGAACAATGACTAACAAACATCTGAAAAGAGCCTCTTACTAGTTAACCTACTGAACCAAACGCTAATTCTAGCAAATACAGTTTCAGATTTCGTTTAAAATAACCTAAGGAAGGAGCCAGTCTGAGATGTAGAGGCAGGTTATTCCAGCGCTTTGGAGCTGCCACAGAAAATGCCCGATCACCACTCAATTTTAATCTCGTCCTTGGAATGTCTAAGATCATCTGATTTGCTGATCTGAGAGACCTAAGAGGTTTATGTATATGAAGAAGATGCGCAAGGTATGATGGAGCCAAATTATGCAAGGCTTTGTACACAAATATCAGTAATTTATAATCAATTCTGAACTCCACCGGCAACCATTTAAGTGAGGCTAAAATCGGTGTTACATGCTGCTTTTTACGAGTCCCTGTTAAAAGTCTAGCAGACGCATTTATAACCAATTGAAGACGGTTCAGAAGTGCTTGGCTGACACCAACATATAGCGAGTTACAATAATCTAGTCTTACAGAAATAAAAGCATGGATAATCCTTTCAAAATCACTGGAGGACAAAAACGATTTAACCTTTGCTATTGATCTTAAATGGAAAAAACAAGATTTCACCACAGAATTAATCTGTTTGTCAAACTTCAAAGAGCTATCAAATTGGACTCCAAGGTTTTTCACTACAGATTTACAAAAAGGAGCTAACTCAGCCAGATCAAAAAATTTTTTGGTGTCAGGAGCCCCGAACCAGATTATTTCAGTTTTACTATCATTCAGATGCAGAAAATTTTCAGACATCCAAGACTTAACTTCTTGTAAACATCTCAATAGTGACTCAAAATAATTTTTGTCCTGTTTCCGCAACGGTAGATACACCTGAGTGTCATCTGCGTAACAATGAAAGGATACTCCATGCTTGTGAAAAATAGAACCTAATGGTAACATATATAATAAAAACAAAATTGGACCAAGAATGGATCCTTGTGGAACCCCACTAGATAATGGGGCCACTTTTGAATGTTGTTGACCAAAATTAACTGAAAACGACCTATTAGAAAGAAATGATTTGAACCAATCGAGTGCCGTACCCCGAATTCCCACTGTCTGTTCTAGGCGGGAGACTAGAACATTGTGATCAATGGTATCAAATGCTGCACTAATATCTAGCAAAACTAAAACCACTGAGCTACCAGAATCAATCGCAAGCAAGATATCATTTGAAACTTTCAACAAAGCCGTTTCTGTACTATGGTTTGATCTAAATCCCGACTGAAAATTTTCAAAAATCTCGTTTTGTACCAGAAAAGTCTGTAGTTGGTTTAATGCAACTTTTTCAAGAAGTTTAGATAAAAATGGCGTTAATCCTGAAGATGATCAAGTCCATCTTGCATCTTTGGCTGGACTGTAGATTGCATTTATTTGTTGCCCGTTTGACAGAGAAATAAGTGCGTTCTAAACCCTGAGGCATTCATGAAAGAGAGAGACACGCAGTCAGAGCGATACGGGACGAGGAATATTTACCCTCCATGAAGTACAAGCTGGCTTCGATCCTCCACACGATCTGGCCTCTGTGGGAGCCGCTCACTCCACGACTCTTGTAGTCCAGAAAGTTTTCTGACAGAACCTCATCTATAATAGAAGAAAAGAAAGAAAAGGAGGTCAGTAACAGCAAAAGGCAGTTTGTTCTGCTATTATCTGTGTATCCGTTCAGACGTTTAAAGGGGACATGTCATGAAAATCTGACTTTTCCCGTGTTTAAGTGCTATAATCGGGTGCTTCTAACAACCCAGAAAACATGAAAAGTGAAACCCAGTAACTGTGTTCTGGTAAGCCTTTCTGCGCAAGCATGTCAAAAATAAGCCGATCAGATTTCTCTCTCCTTCTGACGTATGAAGAGGATCTTATTATAATATTACCGGCCCTTAATCTGCACGTTTACACACACCAGCCGACATTTGGTTTCACGAGCGACAACAGAGACCAGTTCTAACGCAATGGCAAAAGATCCAGCAAAGCATGAAACGTCTCCACTAACATTCAGAAACTCTTCCTGAGTCTCTCCGTAAGGCTGCACTCGCTACTGGTTATTCTGGGATTCTGGATGAGTGAGATTGGCCTGTTTTGTTATTGCCGGAGTTTCTGAAGCTCGTGTAAAGACTCCGCCCTCTTCTGAATGGAGGCGGAGCTAAAGCTCATTTGCATTTAAAGGGACACACACATAAACGGCATGTTTTTACTCTCACCCAAAAAGGGGCAAATTTGACAAGCTATAATAAATGATCTGGGGAGAATTTTGAGCTGAAATTTCACAGACACATTCTGGGGACACCATAGATTTATATTACATCTTGTGAAAAGGGGCATAGTATATCACCTTTAAGTTGCATTTTACAGTATATTTACAGCTGTTTTAAATTTATAAAAGTATTATAAAACGGTTAGTTCCAGTCCTTGATTCTGATTGGTCAATAGCTGTGTTTTATTCACAATAAAACACGGATGACCGCTTCACACAACGGTTCAATGTATCACAACACAACACGTTCCCATTGATATTGTTCATTAATGCGTATAGAGTATTGTGAGAGATCATAAGCGAGTGTACCTGCATTTACGTGCATCTGCATCTTCCTTCAGGTCAGTCTTATATTCGTAATAAAAAATCTGTTTGAATGTCCGCTGTGATATCTTGTCCTTTTAACAGTTAAGGGGTCAGTAGTGTCTTGCTTCACTGTGTTCACAAGTTTCAGTCCTTTCAATATACATAACATTTCACAATATTGGCTGCTGATAAACCCATATAGGTTGACTGTTAATGAAGTTTTCTCACCAATAAGGTACATGCCGATCCAGTCTCCGGCGTCCACCTCCTCGGTGACGTCCCAGCTGATCACGATGTCCTCTGATTGGCCGATGCAGAAGAGGGAGGAGCTGACGGTCAGGGTGGACCGGCTCTGCAGGGACACCAGATCCGTGTCACTGGTGGATCGGGGCAGAACCAGCGCTTCAGTGTGAGCCAAGCCGAGCCGAGACCCATCCTTACAGCGGCGCCGGGTCTGAGAGCTCCTCGACGGAGAGGCCATCGACGCCAAGCCCACAAACCGGCTCTGGTACAGGTTCTGCAGAACATCACAGCATAAACTGGATCTGACTGGGCGGATTCATTATTCATCACTGTTCTTCCTGGGAAAAGTTGAATTGATCGTAAATCAAAATATATGGAAGCTTGTTTCTGAATAAAAAAGGTAATTGCGACCTTTTTTAAATTCAGAGTCTTTTCTAAAGAATTTTGAGATACAAACTCATAATTGTCAAAATTGTGAGTTAAAATGACTTGATTTATATACAGTGGCAGAAACAAGCTTCCATAAAAAAATGACATTTTATGTATTCGCTATTGCAGAAAAAACATGGAGAACTGGAGCATGGAGAAATTGTTTAGACAACTTTATAAATCTATCTCTCCATTTTAAGATATATGTTAATCAATTTTAGAATATAACAGAAGTGTATTTTTGAAAACTGGAAATAAACTGTTGCATCAAAAAATGTCAGGCCTAAACCAATTCTGAAATAATAATAAAAAAAAAAAATCTAAAATCTAAAATCTTATCTTGTAATATCAATCAATTTTAATCAGAGGAATTAAAAAAATCTACAAATCTACATTTTTGGTGAATTTTTGAGGGCAAAAAGTTTGTAGTCTATTATTTCTAGTGTAGCGATGTATGAAGCAATCACACAAAACTCCTGATATGCAGTCATGTGATATCTCTGAGTGAGAAACTGACTGAAATGTACGTTTTTATGTACTAAAAATATTCCCCTGTGCTCTGGTGCTTAAATCCCTTCACTGTCTGAATATGCACACAGTTTGTCACGTTGCAATAGGTTGCAAGACAAACCGAAGAACGTGTGATGTTTGGCATGACATGCCTTGACGCACTATATTTGAATATACATATTAATATACTGTATTATCAATGAATACTGTAAGATTTCAGTTGGTTTCTCACACAAAGGCATTGCGCAATACTCATTTGGTGCTTTGTGTTGTTTTGGAGATTAAATGTAAACTTAAAGGGATAGTTCACTTTGAAATAAATTTTTGGTATGTTTTAGCTTACCTCAAGGGCATCCAAGATGTAGGTGTCTTTTTTTCCGCAGTAGTTTCAATTTTGATATTTTTAGGTCAAACCGTTCTTGTCTGTCAGTCATATAATGCAAGTCTATGGTCACGGTCTCAAAACACAAGCACAGAGTCCAAATTAAAACAATTCCCGTCGTCCAAATTAAACAATTCCCCATCGTAAGTACACATTGATGGCCTAAGACACGAAACGAGCGGTTTGTGTGAGAAAACGAACAGTATTTATATCGTTTTTAACTCTTATACGCAGCCACGTCCAAGTGATCTGATCTGACGTGTACGCAGACTGGTGCATAGATATATACACACTAGATGTCGCCTTGTCTACGGCAGTTCATTGGAACGAATGTCTTTAAGGCGACATCTAGTGTATATATCTATGCACCAGTCTGCGTACACGTCAGATCAGATCATCTGGACGCAGCTGTGTTCAAGAGGTAAAAACGATATAAATACTGTTCGTTTTCTCACACAAACCGCTCGTTTCGTGTCTTAGGCCATCAATGTGTACTTACGATGGGGAATTGTTTAATTTGGACGACGGGAATTGTTTTAATTTGGACTCTGTGCTTGTGTTTTGAGACCGTGACCATCGACCTGCATTATATGACTGACAGACAAGAACGGGTTGACCTAAAAATATCAAAATTGAAACTACTGCGGAAAAAAAGACACCTACATCTTGGATGCCCTTGAGGTAAGCTAAAACATACCAAAAATTTATTTCAAAGTGAACTATCCCTTTAATACTGTACAAATTGGTAACTTGCAATTCTTTCATTAAAGAGACTCTAGTCAACATGTCCTATATCTAATAGTGTCCAAGCTATCCAACACAAGTGTCTTTTTCAAAACAACATTTGCATTGTTTGTGGACATATAGAGATGTGTGTGTGTTGGTCAGAAAGTATGGCACTTTCCAGAAGATGGAAGTGAAACATGCAGCATCAAAACCAATCCAGTGGAATATGGAGGGAATATGACTGATGACCGTGGGCAGATTATTATCATCATGTGAGGGTTTCCTTAAATCTACAGCGAAGCTTTAACATTGATTTTTATGTGCAACAATGAGACGTTCTGCAGCTTTAGGCACAAAACTATCAACCATGTGCTGAAGTACGATGTAGGCCACACTCCTGACTTCCACATACAGGCATCACCAAACTCAGATGATATGATGAGTATTAATGACCTGAACATGGACAACATCAACAACAACATCAACAACATCGACAACATCAACATCTGTATCTGCAGGAGATTCACAGTATTCCCTGTTCTGCCCTTAAGGAGGTATTATCAGCAAGGTGTGGTGAAATACACTGAAACAACCAACAAGCCTGCCAAGAACCAGAACACACACACACACACACACACACACACACACACACACACACACACACACACACACACACACACACACACACACACACACACACACACACACACACACACACACACACTCACTCACTCTCACACACACTCTCTCACACACACACACACACACACACACACACACACACACACACACACACACACACACACACACACACACACACACTCACTCACTCACTCTCTCTCACACACACTCTCTCACACACTCTCTCTCTCTCTCTCTCTCTCTCACACACACACACACACACACACACACACACACAGACCTTAAAATAGCAATGCCTCTGGGATCTCGTCCACAGTAAACGGAGTGTCACAGAAAGCAAGACTCAAAAACATGATCAAAACGACACTGCATTTACAGTATCTCTCATTAATCTCTCATTAATCTCTCATTTATTTCTCATTAATCTTTCATTAATCTTTCATTAATCTCTCATTAATCTCTCATTAATCTCCTCTGGAAGTGTTTCCTACAGGACTGGAAAAGCTTTTCCGGCTTTTTTAAATAAATATTTTACAAAATAATTGCTATAAACAAAGCCACCGCTGTAACCGAGTTCTGATCCAAAGTTGATATTACAAAAGTGAGGCGCTACAAGGATTTAATGCAACGTTTCCATTGTAAAGCAATGTCCAGTTTCAAACCGGTCATCACAGGATGCATCCGGGCTGTTTAAGCTTTCGAACTATGCCAGTTTTATGATGATTACTAATATATGTGATGTGAGAAAAGGCAATGAGAAGCAGCACTGGGACACTGACGGTTAACAGGCCGTGAAATGAACAAAGTCATGCCGTAACCGTCCACAGGTCCACATGAGAGTCAGCGGTGGTGAGGATGATGATGGTGGAGATGAAGAGGAGCGGACGGAGGAAGAGACTGACCTTCACACTACACAGGTGTAGCAGCATTATGATCCCGCAACTCAAAGCACATCAGATCCTGAGGAGAAGGTCAGGAGTTACTGAGACAGCACAACACAAACCTCTGAAGTTCACAGACTGACCGCTCAAGCGTCCAGAGCCGTGTGTTTAAAGCCATGCTTTAGGTACAAAGACCAGATGAAGAGCCATTCAATATTGTGATATTATGTCATTTACTTTGATATTATTAATATGTAAAATGCAGGAATGCAATCAAAATCAGTGCTGCATGTGGTACAAGACATCAGAAAACACATCGATTCCCAAACACAACAATAAACACCCAAAGCATTTTAAAGCAATATTCCAGATCACAGTAATGCAGTAACAATGTGGAAATCATACCATGTTAGAAGAGTGAATTACTCCCTTTGCTGGCGTCTTTTTCTGTTTCATACGAGTTCATATATAAATAAGGTTTGCGGTTGGTAAGATTTTTTTTTAATGTGTCTGAAAGAGTCTCTTCTGCTCACCAAAACTGCTGTTATTTGATCAAAAATACAGTAAAAACAGTGAAATATTATTATAATGTAAATCATCTGTTCTCTATGTGAATATACAGTAAAGTGTCATTTATTCCTGTGATCAAAGCTGGATTTTCAGCATCATTACTCCAGTCTTCAGTCACATGATCCTTCAGGAATCAGTATAATATGATGATTTGATGCTCAAGAAACATTAATGATTATCATCAATTATCAAACAGTTACATTTTTTCAGGAAACTGTCATATTTTCTTTTTCTTTGATGAATAAAGTCAAAATGAACAGCATTTATTAGAAATAGAGACATTATAAATGTCTTTACTGTCACTTTTGATCAATTGAATGCATCTTTGATGAATACAAGTATTAACTTCTTTTCTAGTGTAGTCACAAATTTTCATTAAAAACAATTTTCATTTAAGAACAAAATGCTTTATGATCAGTCTAGTTTTATGATTCTTTTATGATTCTTTTTGATGCACTTATTTTTTAATTCGTATTTAATTCTGGAATATTCTTTATTACCTGTAAGTTAATCAAGTTAAACAACATCAACATTATTCATGAATCTAGACACATTGCAGGAGTAATCTGTCATTGCTCTTTCTCTGCAGGTCCAAATAAAATCAATAATTTAAATAAAACTGAGTATTTCTAACACATTTCTTTAACATCTTCTATATAACCCCTGGAAACATGACAGAAAAACACTACAGCGTCTGTGATGGATGTTAACAAACTTACTGCAGAACACATTTATGGATTTGCAGAGAAATCATCGATCGCCAAACGCCATGAATTAGATTTTGATATGATGCGAGTCCGAGCAAATGCTCTCACTGTTAACACGAGTGTTTTCTACATGCCTTAAGTGAATTACGTCTCGTCTGATGTTCTTCAGTGCTGTAATGATGTGGACAGCATTGATCTTTCTGAGAACACACTCACTGTATGGAGGAGGAATGAAGCTAAACTTCACTAATGCTCTTCTGAAACGGATCCCACATGCACTGCGAGAGGAAGAGTGTGTGAGGATGGAGATTGTGTGAATTAATAACTCGTACTGAAAAACAATTGGTGCACACACATTTTTTCCTCAAAAATTCACTCAAAAACAATGACAATTTTTTTTTCATTTTTAAGTAGAAAAACTGAAATAGTGTTTTCTTCAATTTTATTTGCAGTTTGTAAAAAAATACATATTTATATTACTTTAAACTTGATATTTTGTTGCAGCAAACTTTTACTTGTTCCAGTAACATTTTCTTTTTACCTCTCTATATCATTCAGTCATATGTGAGCTGGACTTGTTACATGTTCCCTGTTTGTTTGGACTTTTATTGTGTATTTCTAGTTTCCTGTTTCCTGTGTCTAGTTTTGTAGTCCTTTTGTTTTATTCCAATCAAGCCCAGCATCCCAATGTCCGTCCTATCCAGTGTGTCCCATAAAGTCCCCGGATGGTCAACTATTGCAGGGGGATTTTTGAAGTGTGGATCTGTGCTCATATTACCCATGATCCTTTGCGCTTTGGAGGAAGATTTAGTTTAGAACTACAAACACGAGTAAAAAGTGTTTAAAAACTACAAAACATGGCAGACGTGAGAGAAAGGTTTAGATAAAGTTTTGAGTGAATAATAATCAAAGTTTAACCTGATAAAAAATATTTATTTAATGTTATCCGTGTTATATTTCATCTGCAAAAACAATGTGGACCTTTATAGAGATCCGTTTGGCCATTAACTTTTAATATGCATCATTATAATATGAGGACAGTCTCGTTATGAAAGAGATCAACATGATTCTGCATTTCGATACAGTAGGAATTTAAATAAAAAGAAATGTGGAGGATTTTATCTTTGACAAGATGATTGACAGGCCAGTTTACTGTGTCAGGATGATTGACAGGTCAGTTTACTGTGTCAGGATGATTGACAGGTCAGTTTACTGTGTCAGGATGATTGACAGGCCAGTTTACTGTGTCAGGATGATTGACAGGCCAGTTTACTGTGTCAGGATGATTGACAGGTCAGTTTACTGTGTCAGGATGATTGACAGGTCAGTTTACTGTGTCAGGATGATTGACAGGCCAGTTTACTGTGTCAGGATGATTGACAGGCCAGTTTACTGTGTCAGGATGATTGACAGGTCAGTTTACTGTGTCAGGATGATTGACAGGTCAGTTTACTGTGTCAGGACACGTCAGAGAGCAACCGTTAAAGACACTATTGAAGCTTGTCTACTCTTCTGCTACACACTCAAAAGTATCTACTTTTTCTTCACAAAAAGAGTTCACACTTTTAGGGCGTAGTATAACTAGAAATACAACATAAAAGAACAAACAAACAGGGAACATAAAGGTATATATGGAAGCCTAATTCCACAACGTAAAATAAAAAAAGCTAATTGTGACTTTATCTCACAGTTCAGACTTTTATAACTTGCAATGAGTGATGCACGATATATCAGCCACCATATCGGTATCGGCCGATACATGTTCTTTTTTAATATTATCATTATTGGCATGATAAGAAAATTTGACCGATATATTAAAGCGTATAAATAATGTATTATCTCCTTCAGCTGAGACGCTCCAGATGCGACTGTTCAACATGATGGTTTTTAATTGCTCGAAATATGATTGGAATCACTTCAAAAAGGAAACACAGTTAAAGTGCAACATGTGCAGCGCAAGTCTGTCATATAACCTACATAAACTTATAATAAAAACATTATAATTGAGTGCTTGGGACATGGGTATTAATGTTTTTGTAATCAGGCTCTCAAAAATTATAGAAAAATTGATATTTAGATTTATCTGACAATATATCGGTTATCGGCTTTCAAATATAAAGAATTGTCGGTTATCGGTATCGGCCTAAATGTTCATATCGGTGCATCTCTAACTGTTATTGCATGTTTATATCTCACAAGTCTGGGGAAAAAAAGTCAAAATTGTGAGATATAAACTTGCGATTCTGACTATTTTCTTGCAACTCCAAATTTACAACTTGCAATTCTGACTGATTTTGAGATGTAAACTCAGAATTATGAGGAAAAACCTTGTGAGAGAAAAAGTTGTAATGACTTTTATGTTTCATTTAGTGTCGCATGTAGTTCATGTGCTGGTGTCCTGAACAGCTCAATCAGCAGCACAAGAAGACACACACACACACACACACACACACACACACACGGGTGAACCTCGGGACACACACTAACCCACTGACACACACACTAACCCACTGACACACACACACACACACACACACACTAACCCACTGACACACACACACACACACACACACACACACACACACACACACACACACACACACACACACACACTAACCCACTGACACACACTGACACACACACACACTCACCCACTGACACACACACACACACGCACTAACCCACTGACACACACACACACACACACACACACACACACACACACACACACACACACTAACCCACTGACACACACTGACACACACACACACTCACCCACTGACACACACACACACACACGCACTAACCCACTGACACACACACACACACACACACACACACACACACACACACACACACACACACACACACACACACACACACACACACACACACACACACACTAACCCACTGACACACACTGACACACACACACACTCACCCACTGACACACACACACACACACACTCACCCACTGACACACACACACACACGCACTAACCCACTGGGCTCGGATCAGGATTCTCTTCCCAAGGAACGTCCCAGCGCTTCTTCAAAGACTCTACAGTATAATCACACACTACACTCTTCAAAAGAGGGTTTTCATAGAAGAACCATGTTGGGTTCCTCATACCCCTTTTCCACCAAGGCAGAACTGGTGCTGGTTCGGAGCCAGAGCCTAGTTTCAAATCGGTTCTTTGTTTTTCCACCGCCAAAGCACCAGCTCCGAACCAGTAAAACTGGTTCTTAAGTAGCACCAAATCATTGCAGGGTCTAGAACGGAGCCAAGAAAGAACCGCTTGCGTCAGAGGCTGGGGGCGGGGTTACCGTGGCCAACAAGACTGAAGAGAAACTTGTGACCGCCATTTTTAAATAGCAGCTAGTCGAGCTAATAGCAGCTCGATTATAATGTCCGTCTATGTAAGTTACGGCGAGCTGCACGAACGCGTTGGATTCGCCGTGTTTGGATGCCGATTTATTTTCGCAAACCCATGAGCATCCATAGTAACGCAACGTCTATTATTGTTGATGCCTTGTTCGAGATGCATCGGAGCAGCGTGGACCGATCAGAGCTGCGGGAGTGTTTGGAGATCATACGACTCCTTGTGCTTTTTGATCGCTTTGATTTCATGTGCTGATCGTTCTGCGAGAAGCCGATGCATCTCGAACAAGTCTGGTGTGTTTGTGTTTGGCGCTGCCGTACTAGCGTTGCTGGGCAACGTGATACGTATGCAGTGACGTAAGATATAGCTCTGTTGTGGCTCTCTGGCCGGTGGAAACGCAAACCGGTTCTTAGTAAGCTCGTCAGTCGAACCAACTCCGAACTGGCAATAGCTCTAGCTCTGAACCAGCACCCGGTTCTTGTTGGTGGAAAAGGGGTATCAGAGAACCTTTAATGGAACAGTTCTTAAAGTCTCCCTGTGGCCAATAATTGTATCCCTTAAAACTCATCTTTGATCACCAAAATTACATATTTAAAGTCTTCATGCCTTAAAATATCTCGACTGTAACTCGACACCCTCGCCTCATTTAGTATGCGTGGTTCTATGAATATGCAAATGAACCCCGCCTCCACTCACTCACTCAGCTCAGAGATCCACTGGTTGACGATCACACGTTGATCTGATTGGTTACAAGGTAGTTTGTGACGTCAGAAACACCAGCGATTTCAAAGCGTGTGTTTGAGACTGTCTTTGGTTCACTGCAGTTTTAAGGAGGAAATACTCAGCAATGCTGTCGACTTATGAACTTACACATGGTTTGTCTTAAAGCAACACCATGTAGTGTTTCAACCTTCATAATATATTTCCAAGACCCTTGTGATGGTACATCGATTTACAATAGGTTGAATGACACGTCTGCCATAGCCTGACGGGGTCTGTATTGCTTTTACTGGCACTACGTAACTTCGGGGTTCGGGTAGTAACCCTGGCACAAAAAGAACTAAAAAATTTGACTGCTTTACAGCATACCTCACTTGTCTGCCTGGCTATGTTACGGAAGCTATCTGGTCCTCCATTTATCTTCATGAATCAAGTAATTCTAGTAGAGGAGCGAATTATCAATCTGGTAGCTAGTAAACGCTAACATGCTAGTTTTCGATGAAAAAATAAAACACATGAAATCATATTCAAATGACATGCTGCCACTGTACCTGGGATGAAGACATTTCATACGCAACGCTGGCAGTCTGCCCAAGACATGAGAACTCCTTCTGCAGAGTTCGGGATATCGGCTTGTCAACAAATGCACGTGTATCCCCTGGTGTAACCATGACAGATTTTACGACAGTAGTAGAAGACAATACTGTTCCCCAACTGTAGGGGGACCCCGAGAGCAATACTTACATGGTGTTGCTTTAAAGCATATTGAAAACACCACATAGACACATAAACAACATTAAAAGCTGGATTTTCACCACAGGGCGAATTTAAAAGTTCTTTCTTAAATGTTTTCTCAGTAGAGCTATACGTGATTTGGGAAAAAACTCTAATTGCGATTTTTCTGGTTAAAATTGCGATTTAAAAAAGAACTCCAGGTTTGATGTGCTTGTTTGTAGGACTGCACAATTAGTTCTTCTATATGACTAATAATAATTATTATGATCATGCTTATTTTTATATAAACAGTACTATTTTAATTTCACTTCAATATACAAAACAGAGTTTTGAAGAAAAAATATAAAGTTATTATTATATTTTACAGAAAACTTTTATTTCACGGAGAACTGCAGGTTGCACACATGGGCCTGTAATATTAAATCATTAGAAAGGTCTAAGGTTTTATAATAAATCATTAAATTATTTTGATAAAAAGCTTTGACATTAATTTATTTGAAATCTTATGCATCACACATGTCTTAATTCGCATTCATCTAAATTTGAAGTACTATATTTACCCAAAATGGGTTGAAGTGAGCGTTAGTGAGTACACACACGTAATCCAGAGATCGCTTTAGCAGAATAAAACGCAGAGAGAAACATTTTGACTAATGAAAACAATAAATATTCATGGTTCTCTGTGTTCCTCAAGCCATCTCGGGTTTTTCATAAGAATACACTCAAAAAATGAATTTTTGCCTCTTGTAAAATTTAATTAATTAAAATAAGCAAAATTAACACAATTGTTTAATATTTTGTCACAACTTAATTTAATTGTGTTCTCTCAACTTGAAGTTTACTTACTTAATTTGTGTGAAAACTACATGAATCATTTGTGTTGACAGCTAACTGGCCAGTGGATCTGTAGTTCCCAGCATGCTTTGCAAGGGACTGCATTAGGAGGGTAAATTTAGGGATTAAAGTGTTATTTTATGTGTTTTTCTGTAAATGGAAAGATGTTGTTAATGTTAGTGTTTAATATTCAGTTAGAAACTTAGAGAACTTTCTGTAATGTTTTTGAATTGTGTGGTTACCATTATGCAGAAGAGTGGCGACTGTGTTTAGTTTAGGGCTGTGGGCTCTCAGTATACTCTATACATGCATTAAACCTCTTTCGCAGACTTGCACAAGTAATATTCAATATTACTCTGTAAAAAGTGGTTTTAATTCAATTGAACACTAGTAGCTTCTATCATAGGAAATAACTGTAGAGTCAAATTAGCTAAAATTGTAATATTGGTGATTATGCAGGGCAAAAATTAAATGTAGTCAAGCTGACAAAACATTGTCTAGCAGGAACGACTAAATTAATTTAAGTTCATACAACAAGATTACAACAAATCATTTCAAACAAATGAGATTTTGTTGGAAAAATGTAATTCATTTTCGTTGAAAAGTTTTCCTCAATTTAATCAAGTTCGTTCAACAGCTTTTTTTTTTTTTGAGTGTAAATTATATTTATAATGCAATGCTGCTAATCGACATAGCCTTTATCACTGTATAGAATACTATAACATATATATTTTTCTGCCTCATTCGGTGATATGGAGCCACACCAGACCACAAAAGGAAGTTATCACACACTCGACTGATGTCATGAAGTGAGTTTGCCGTAAAAACATGTTATTAAATGTTCTCTTGTTGGACAACATCTGAAAACGCTCCTCATTACGCGTTTGGAATGACGTTTGATGTTAAACGTTCTTCAGGGAACCATCAAAGCCTTTATTTAAGAGAGGAAAACATCAGAAGGTGTTAGAAAAGGATTTTATTATTACTATTTTGTGTTCTGAGAATGTTTTCCTAATGTTTCCGTTCAGTCATGAATGTTTTAAGAACGTTTCGAAGCACATTCTGTAATTTTGCATAATTCAAACATCCTCTCAACAATACTCGTGTTGTACTAAACATATGTTGAACACTGAGTTACAGAGTTTAAACGTGATCCTTGACGAGTAATTGGTGATTTTTGTTGTGACATTGTTTATGATTATTAAGCATTTCCGCCCAAATGTTCATGATGTGTCCTGAAGTTTGAGTTTGTACATCTTGATTCTCGTTCAATTCTCAATAGTGTAATAAAGTAATAAAATTCATATACAGTACCGGTCAAAAGTTTGGAAACATGACTATTTTTAATGTGTCTGAAAGAGTCTCTTCTGCTCATCAATTTATTTGATCAACAATACAGTAAAAAGTATAATATTATTATAATGTAAAACATCTGTTTTCTATGTGAATATATAGTAAAGTGTAATTTATTCCAAGCTGAATTTTCAGCATCATTACTCCAGTCTTCAGTGTCACATGATCCTTCACAAATCATTCTAATATGATGATTTATTAATATTATCAATGCTGGAATCAGTTGTGCTGCTTAATATTTTTGTATAACCTGTGATACTTTTTTTCAGGAATCTTTGAAGAATAAAAAAAGTTAAAAAAAGAACAGTATTTATTTAAAATAGAAATCTTTTGAAACAATAACCACTACTGTTCAAAAGTTTGCGGTCAGTAATTTTGAAAGAAATTAATACTTTTATTCAGGATGTGTTAAATTGATACAAAGTGATACTAAAGATTTATATTGTTAGAAAAGTTTTCTATTTTAAATAAATACGGTTCTTTTTTTACTTTATTCAGCATTGAATCCTGAAAAAAGTATCACAGGTTCCAAAAAAATTATTAATAACATTAATAATAATTGAGCATCAAATCAGCATATTAGAAAGATTTTCTATATTTTTGATCAAATAAATTCAGACTTGATCCGCATAAGAGACTTCTTTCAAAAACATTAAAAATAGTCATGTTTCCTATATAAGAAAACAAATACGGCTATGAAGTTTAAAAAGTAGTGCAAGTCAATTAGATAATCAACAATATGTTTATTGGGGAATAAATCTGCCCAAATGTCATGAGAATAATCTCAGAATTTAAATCTTAAAAAATCTTTAAAATATATATGCACATTTGATATATTTGTATTATTATTTTGGGGTTGAGAACGGTTTGAAAGAAACAGAGCAACAATAAATAAACAATATCAACATAAACGTAAATCAAAATAATATATATTTTTTTAAAATGTTTTGATTAAGAAACCCAAAGCTTTTTTTTATCCTCACTGACCTTTATAAATGTCTGTCATTGGTCGAAGCTTGACAGGCTGATCCAGTCATATTGGCAGATACATATAGACAATGCAAGAGGGATTTGACAACGAAGATGGAGAGAAGGAATAATCATCATGTTTAGTATATCTGCACAATCCTGCGTAACCTCTGCATCTGTGTGAAGAAGACTGAAACTAAACAAGCTTGTGTGTGTGTGTGTGTGTGTGTGTGTGTGTGTGTGTGTGTGTGTGTGTGTGTGTGTGTGTGTGTGTGTGTCTGCTAAACTACAGATCCACCAAAGATCAAAACACTCATTATAATAATGAACTCTGACCTTAATATTCCACTCTGTTTAAACCAGTGACCAGCAAGCCAAACTCACTGTGTCTTCTGGGATCTCTCGTGTGTGTGTGTGTGTGTGTGTGTGTGTGTGTGTGTGTGTGTGTGTGTGTGTGTGTGTGTGTGTGTGTGTGTGTGTGTGTGTGTGTGTGTGTGTGTGTGTGTGTGTGTTAAACCGGGTCATGACGTCACGTGACAGTAGTGTGTGTGTTCAGCGAACCCAGTAAAGCGTGACAGCATATATAGGTCAACTGCACTCATACGGAGCGCTTATGAAGTTATGATACGCTCCCTCTGGCACGCTGTGTGTTTCCCATTAGCAGAAATCATGAGCTTTCACAGAGACAGAGTATTGTCATTAGTCCAGGACACACTGCGCTCTGCTTCTTCACATCCAGTCTGATATATGATCTTGAGAAAACAAACAAACCAACAATAACATTATGTAGTGTCATGCAGTAAACTCTAATAATAATATCTGCAATTTTCCATCTACATATACAGTATATATATATACTGTATCCTGGTGGTGTTGGTGTGCTGTACTTTGAGGATGAAAGAATACTAATAATAATAGTTTCTTGTAGACTGTGGGTTAGTAATTATTAATTATAGGCCTAATCATCTTTATATAAAAACCAGTGGTCTGGTATGTGGTCATGCAGATATTGGTGAGTGTGTGTAAACATAAACACATTTACCGCATGAGTACCAGGGTAAACACCAGCCTGACCTCACATCCAATACAAGCCAAACCCACTGCATCATAAAGCTCATAAATCCCTCGCATAATCAACATCAGATCCATAACCCTGGCAGAGAGGAAACATGGGAAGCGTTTTCTCTTCTGACTGACGGAAGAATGATCGACTCTGGATGTGGATCAGATAATGATAATGCAGTCCTGATATCAACTCAGTGCCCTCTTTAAAAACATTATAGCCTTCGTTATTGAAATAATTAGGTATTAGTTTACCATTCCAGCACTTCTGAAGTAGTCTAATGCATGAATTATGACAAAAGCATATGTCTGGGTCATCATATGCATCATCATCATCAGGCCCATAAATTACACAGGAAAAGGAAAAGTAATTTGTACTGGATTCCTAAAAGCTGTATTTTTATCAAAATTTTACAAATAGTAAATATGTATGTATGTATGTATATATATATATGTTTTTTTTTTTAAGAAAATCAACATTAATTTGTGCAACAACATAAAAAAAAAGTCACTCTGATCTAATAAGCATCGTCATATCCAATAGAGTTGGTGAATATAACTCTATTATTGTCATATTTTACAAGCTTATTATTGGACAAGCTGGTGTCTCTGCTGGCTTGGGGAAGACTGAACATCATCATGCTTTAATACATTCAGCATCACTGGAGGAAAGAGAGGGAAGCTCAATGACACCAGAGGAGAGAAACCCCACAGCACCAGTAGAATTCCCAGTGGAATCAAACACACAGTCGAGAGATTGATCAATCGCATCTTTAAGCGACTGAGAGCGTTTGCAGAGCAGCGACTGGCTCGTAATGCACAGATATGACACACACACACACACACACACACACACACACACACACACACAGACACACACACACACACACACACACACACACACGATAAAGAGCGAGCTGAAACACACCTACCTGGGACAGTACGAGCTCCCTGTGAATCATCCTCCAGCTAAAGCTGATCCTACATCCCAAACGCGATGATCCCGAGCGGAAACAGGAACATCCTGAGGAAACCCATCGCGACCAGCAGAACAGCAGAGCGCGCGAGCAGCGTCACACACTCTCCCGCATCAGCACCGCGCTCAGCGACCAATCAGCGGCCGTCGTTTCCTCCTCGCGCTGCTGTGACTCCGCCTCCTGCCTGACTCCGCCCACAAACATCAGCTCACTGCCGAGATGAGCAGTGTCTTGAAGTCCAGAAAAATCTGCTATAACTACAAATAACAACAACAGCAATAACAACAGTAATAATCATAATAAATAATAATAATAAAGTATGCCAGAGCCTTTGGCAAGCACCACAAATAATAAGATGATACATGCACTAACTTGTATTTACAACACATTTTTATTTATTATTATTTATTTTTTAAAACTGTTACTGCTGAACATTGCTTACATTTGTAACACCCAAGAAATTATATAATTTTGATTTTTTTTTTTATGCATCATGACTGGAAGACACATAAATAATAATCTCGTTTAATTTTAGCACAAAGTGCAGTGTTGACTGTTTTCATTAAGCTGCTATTATTGTAAGGAAAAAAGTCATTTTTAACATTTTTAAGGAACATTTTTAAGTTATGGAAAATATAGCCTACTCTTTTCAGATTACAAACCACCACTTGGTCCTAAACTATATTGGCCATACTCAGTTTACACTAAATTGCAACCTAGCAATTGTAAATTGCAATCTATTGTGGGGTAGTTTTTATGTTTTAATTTAATAAAACGTATCTATTCAATTGTAAGTTTATTCAAAGGTGCAGTATGGAACTTGAACCTCTCTATCGCCACCTGTGGTTGAAACATAATACCGCATGTTACTATAGTTCTTCTACATCAGTGCTTCGGCGCGGAAGGATCTGATGGATTGAGGAGTGGTTACCATGGTTACCGTGTCTCATATCAGAGCTGATCTGTCATGCTGCAGTATATGCATTTCCAACCAAACTTATATTGACACGGGCTCTCTCTGTCTGTCACATTTGCAGTTCAATGTCTCCTTTGCTTTCACAATGTTACTGCTGACCTGCCGACTACAGTTCAAAATATGCAACAACACTGTTTGTTGGTAGCAAACGCCAAAGCCGCTCATTATCAATCACACACACGTCATACTGTCTGTACATTATAGCATAGCCGTTCTACTGTGTGATTACGGACATGACGTAGGCGTAACTTACGTACTTAAATGAAGGCCATTTTAAACCTTTTTAGGGCTTTAGCACACACTTCACATAGGCTAATGGCAACTGCTATATGTTACTTTTGTAAGGTTAAGTGCCGGAACAGCTCAGTGTATCTATTATATAACTATTATATTATGCTATTATATAAGAGACGTTAATGGCATTTGCTGACAGGCAAATGAGCTCAGTTAATGTTGATTATATAGAAGAGGCCTACAAGTTTGAAATATTAAAGCTTGAGAAGAGCATCAGTCATAAATCTCATAAATCTCAATCTATAACTTTGACTCAACTGCCCAATCCATGGAATTGCCAGTCAGATGCAGTATTTTATTTCGTTCAGTGGGATATCTGAGGAATGAGGATATTTCCCAACAGCATGCCAATATTATTGGCCACAGTTAGTTAGACACAAAATCCATTAACATTTATATGTATAGGCTACTGTATAGTATTAATATTTCATGTATCAATCACTTAGACGTTAATGGCTGTTTTGTTTATGTCTTTAGAAAATGAATGCTGAAAACTATCCCATGGGATTCTTACGAAAATGAAAATGATTGATTTATTCATTCAGGTATTCATAAAACAACCTTTTTTTTTTTTTTTTTTGGACGTTATTTTAATAATTTTAATTAAATGTTGGAGCTGCAGTGATAATGTGTAGTTTTGTATTTGGACAGATGAAGATCTAACCTGTGAAGAAGAAATAAAGAGTTGGTGTTTTATTTTAAAAAAGAGCAGCATTGACCTCTAGCGGCCATATCTGACTATTACAGTCCAAAATAGAAAATACACAGTTGTCAAGTCTGTATTCTTACTTGCTATTATACGCGCCATAGAAACACTCTAATACATACATAAACAGACAACAGAAAGGTTGAAGCTGAATTCGGGCTCAAATCAAAAGAGTGCACAATACCAGAAATGTTTTACACTACACAATTCACCATGAATCAGTAATTAGTGTTATGTCTGTAATTATATAGGGTGAATGCAGGTGAAGTGGGCCGATTAAGCTTGATTATACTGTGCTCAATGGGTTTACACTTTCAGAGCATAACTATGGTCTTTAATTAAAATTACACATTTAGTTTTTTCTCGATTGTTTACACATATTTTCTGAAAGCATGCCTCATACTCACACACACATACACACAATAGGCAAAACCCCTCAATTATCCTGCAAAATGAAACTTTACATTCAAAACAATGTTATTTCTTCTCAAAATGGTATTTTGTTTTCAGATGACACACACAAACCATCATATAGACATTTATAAGATTATAGGGGAATATGGCCTAGCATGGCGATCCCAGCTGTGTAAAGCATCAGCTGCTGTATCTCCACATGCGTCTTCCTTAGCTTGGAGAAGGGGTATACGCGTTTTTTAGTAGTAATAGAGCGAACACGTTCCCGACAACCTTGTGTTGGTAATCTTTCAGTTCTGCCAAACAAATAGTAAAATACTGTAAATATTGTGTAGGAATACAAAGTAGGAATACATTTCCCAAATACTTGAAACACACTTTATGTTTACAGTCCTACAGAACAGTCCACAGGCAATGCTGTACTACTGAACTCTGAGTACTGTATGATATGCAGTCCTGCAATTTTCTAGTGAGAGTAGATTTCTTGCCTATTCGGTTGTTAAGTCGTGACGTAACCACTCTCCGATAATACTCTTTCCGGGTCCAAAGTCCAGGTCCTCTCTACCTACCTACCGCTTTCGCTAGTGTTTTGGTTATTATTGAGTGTTTTTACATTGCCGCAGTGCTGTGTCCCGTGTCCCGAGATAACTCACTTCAACCTCGTAAATCTTCTTTTTCATTGATGCCTGGACTCTACCCTTAATTATGCCACCTGAGTGATGAGCTACACTAACCACTCTGTTGGTGTTAAAGGAATTTAAACACTTTTTGACCGCCAAGGGTGCCTCACTAAGAAGGACGTGATCGTAAATAAATTTACAGGTTCCACCATTGTTATTTCTGGACGAGAGGAGCGCTTGGACCCGGAAAAGGCTAAACGTCACGCGTGACGTCATACTTAACAATCGGATACTCATTTCAGAAAGTCCGGATGCTGGATGCTATAGTGTACCTGCTCAAATGTGGCTGTACTCTTTGCCCAGCCTTCCTCATTGTTAGACCATGGTTGACCACATGGTCACATGGTCAACCAAAATGGCTCGGATCTCATCAGAGATTATGGTCCTCGTCCTCGACCTCATGCTCGTCCTCGTTCTCCTCATACTCGTCCTCATGCTCGTCCTCATGCTCGTCCTCCTCCCTGTCCTCATGCTCGTCCTCATCCTCCTCCTCATCATCCTCGTCCTCATGCTCGTCCTCCTCCCTGTCCTCATGCTCGTCCTCCTCATCATCCTCCTCCTCATGCTCGTCCTCCTCATTCTCATCCTCCTCCTCCTCCTCCTCATGCTCGTCCTCCTCATTCTCATCCTCCTCTTACCCTCACTCTTCTGGCTCTGCCTCTGTTTCCAATGTTGGCATCCATTGCTCCAAAACAGAAGAGCTCACCTGTTGCCCTTTTATGCTAAAGCTCTGATTGCTAATTGTAAAACTGTGAGATAGGTGTTTGCCCATGTAATGAGTCAGTGTGCATATTTGAATTGGCAGTGTGTTCCTTGTGAAAACAAGAGATTTTCTGCATGTAAATTGTGCCAAATGCAGATAATTGTGTGTAGTGTTTTGAAAAAAAGTGTTTTTTAGAACTGCAATCTGAGCGTAAAGCAGGAACTGTGCTTGTAGTTTAGCAGGATTGGTTCAGGGGGTTTGTGCTTGAGTTACATGTTGTGGTCACTGTGTCTCAAGTACCAGTATTTGTGTGTAAACAAGTGAGAAAAACTGTAATTACATTACAAGTTTAACAAAAAGTGATAATTGCATTCCAACTAATATGAAAGATAACCTTCTTAGACTTAGAATACATGCTTGTATGGCTCTAACTGGTAGAATTATAAGCAGGTGTTTATATTAGTTTAATATCTCAATTTTTGGTCTCAAACAAAGGTACTTATGGTGAAACCTGCCTCAGCCACTAGTTGGCGCAGTTTCGTTTTATAAAAAAAAAACTGAAAAAAAAAGTGTTGTCCTAATTGAACTAAGGTCTAATCCTGGCTTCATCTAAGACCTGTCTGTGAAACCAGGCCTATTCATTCTAAATGATTAATCGGTGAACATCATCATTATTGTGTTAAACTCATGTTCTGGTAATCTTGAATCATAATAAGTTCCTCTTCCAGCATCTCTTCTCTTCTCTGATGACGAGGGCGGGGCTATAACCTGTCACTCACATGAGATCAGCCAATAGCAAACCACAACCATCCAATTAATTCCAGACAGACACAATCAAGCCCCGCCCACATCTGTTCTTGTTCCAGAAGCGTTTTACTCGGATATACGACACAATAGAGGAGAAAAGACCAGCTCAACTTCACCATGACTTTAAAGCGGCAGACGAGCAAACTGAATCGCTTTCACAATGACTAAAATGATTTACATTATTAGTATGAATGTCTCGATATGGTTCATATAGTCTGAAAAACAGTCAAAGAATAACACTTTTTTTTTTTTGAAAAGTCATGTCGTAAAACCTCTCAAATGGAAGACAGCCCGATTAAAGGTGCATAAAAACCCTGAGAGCAGGAGAACTGACAGGCAGCCGTCGACTGAGCAGAAACTGTGTCTGTCACTGCATGTTCACTCCCTGCTGTCACACACATTACACTGTGTCCTTACGAGCACAGATTCAGTCTGTCAGAGTCCACTAGGGAGCAGTCTGGTTATTCACCACTCTTCCTGAATCTCTCCGAGTGTTTTCTCTCTCCTTCTCTTTCTTCATCTCCCTCCCTCCCTCCATACATCATCATCTCCCTCTCCTCATCAGACTCTTTATATTAGTAATGTTGTGTTTTCCACAAGTGCCACTGGACCAGAACAAGCCCTGTTCTGCTTCTGTCTCGGCGTCGTTACCGAATCCTGCACACACCTGTACCTGGGGGTCAGAATATGATTTATTGGTTTAAATAGCACATCACGGTCCCTGTTGTGTGCGTGAAAAAGAGCAGAATCAAACCGAATGGGGAACCGAATATCCCAAAAGTGCTTCCTCTCACATCACAGAACAAGGATTTGCCATAACCACTATTCGGACGGGAGTCGTTTTACAAGGGTGGATGGAGTAATGCAGTTTTTCCACACGACGTTGGTATTATTAATGGCCAGTTCGCACGGGATAAGAGATCTCAGTAAAACTATAGCAGAAGTGGGAGAGTAACGGGATTTACGCACGGTCGTCGTGTGTGTATTACGTTGCTTCCTGATATGTGCACAAACACATATAACCAGTGTTGGCGGTAACTCATTACAAGTAACTTGAGTTGCGTAATCAGATTACTTTTTCAAGTAACTAGTACATATGAATTGCTGCTGTGATCCTGAATCCTGTCCTGGCTGTGGATTCTTATCCCTGGTTTGGACTGGCGAGGCATCCCATCGTTTTGTAAATGGAAACAGAGTAAAAAGAGTTGGTATAGGACAGAACTCCATACATTGTGTTTTTCAAGTTTTCCTGGATTTCCCTGAAGACAAAATTAAGTTAAATTGTCTCTTCATGGACTGATCTGCGTTTATATTTTATGAACATTGCTACTCAGTAATGTTTTGGGGAATTTGAAAACAAGACATTGAACTTGAAATTGAGAAACTGAAGTAAATGTAAGAAATTGATGTTGGGAAATTTTGACTATGTTTCTGTGTTTATCATTTATTTGAAATACTGTGTGTTACTGTTATCTATTTGTTTTTATGTAGTTTTTCTTTCATTATTTCAATTTCAAAAGATAGAATTCATGCAAAAGAACAAACAATCAGACAAATACACTTACCTTTTCATTAATCGGCTGCATTCCAGTGGCCTGATTATTTTATTGTTTCTTACTATCATCTTTGCTCATTTTTGCTTATGTTAAATAAAACATAACTTTTTATGCATTTAATACTTGCTTCTGACGTTCGATGATTCAGTTAAACCATAAGCAAAAATTAATGCTTTAGATTACAGCCCAGAAAGTACTGCGTAATTAAGACGAATTTACAGCGTAACTATCGGTAATTATAGTGTACCTATAAAGTACTTGCATAAGGGAACAATATGTAAAGTTTGGGGAATAAAGGGGTAACAACCAGGAGAATAAAAAAAGTATTTATACTGTAAGTATTATAGAACTAAGGGGCACTTATTCTACTATTATGATACAACAATCTTACATTTGGGAGCAATTTAGCGAGAACATACACTCTGCATACCTTTTTGTAATAATACATAACATAGGCTTTTTAAAAATTACAGGGTACATATCTGCTGATGTATATCGTGGTGTTAAGGAGATGCATGACGCGAAATTAACAAATAAACATTTGGAGAATACACTGATAATCAGAACAGGAGGTTATAATACACGACCTAAATGAGAGACAGGTGAACATAAGAACGATTGCTGCTGTGACTGCTGTTCTTTATTAGACATCACACATACTTCACCTTGTCTTGCCGTTAAAGTCCCACTGAAGTGCATTGGAACGCGCAGCTTTGTTTGATGTGTTGATGTAATTTCCACTTAAACAGAAGCTAAGGCGGGACATATTGAATGGCTCATCTCCCTTTTCAAATAGCCAATAGCGTATAGTTTACCTCACAGACTGACAGCATCATGGAAGCGAATCCGAGCGCTGATGATACGCTGGATTCAATAGTAGAGATGTGAATAAGTTCTAGCCGTTTCATTCTTAACCAACGTATAGTTTGAAAAAGGAATTTAAAAAAAAGATGGTGTTTATAGCATAGCTTTAAATTCTAGAGAGCATTTGATTGGACAGAAGATGTGATGAGAAGCTGAAGTCGTGGTGATGTCATAAAAATCCCTGATCCATTTTAGCGTAAGTGAGAGACTGTAAGTTTTGAATGTTTATATCTCCTAAATGTGAATTTTGGCATTGTTTTGGAAAACACCAGCTTATTCATAACCTTAAGGCTAACATATTCATACTAAAAGCTAAAAAACTTACATTGTGATTTCAGGAGGCCTTTAAATTTGCATATAAATAACCATTTGAAGTGTAGTGCATGTTTTAAACACAGCGAAAATAGACTGAAATTTCTGAATCGTCTGCAGACTATCTAGCATGGAGAATGTGTATATGGCTGTCAAGGAATGGGATGCCAAATCTAATTTTGGCTTAATAAGATTTTCCCCAAAAATATGCTAGAATAAACCTGCTACTCGTACTCACAACTTCAGAATTGGGAAGTAGGAAGTTTCTGATAGTATTTATTATGGATTTCTTTCAGGCTTTGTGCTACTTTTATCTTTTTTACAATAGAAATGCATTTAAAAACACAGTCAGTGACAAACCTCAAGAGTTAAAGAATCAGCAAAACACAGTGATGTTACAGTTCAGCTTTAGATCTGTTGAGCTCTAATATTCTCTGTGGTAAATCTGTGAGGTTCATCAACAATGCTTTCCATCACACACACACACACACACACACACACACACACACACACACACACACACACACACACACACACACACACACACACACACACACACACACACACACACACACACACACACACACACACACACACACACACACACACACATCTTGATGAAGATCAACACCTGCTGAACACACTGGATTTCTGTAGGGGAAACTGTGAAACTCTCATGCCCATGATCAAATATTTAACTTGTTTCATTTAACTTTCCCTAATGTCATGTGTGTTTGCACAATCACACCACCATTGTTAGTTACTCCAGAAAAAAGGCTGTTGTTGTGAAATTGAGACGCCTCATCACATATGAAAGAGGATAACTGTGTGTAAGGGGTGTGGTGCATTAATGAATAATTCATGTGACGTAGAAAGGAAAGCTTTTAGAGTAAGTGTTCGGAGAATGACTGCAATCGTTTCAGGGACTAGCCTATGTCCTTGTTAGTAGAGGAGCCGTAAACTCCTTCACACACAAGCTTGGACACTTCTTATGAATGAACTACAAGATAAAGCTTGAAACTCTTATTAGTAACACTGCAAAAAATAAAAAAAAAATAAAAAAAAAAATTTTTGTCTGGTTTCCAGTCCAAATTTCAAAAATGTCTTGAATCAAGATTAATTTCCTATATAAAATGCCATAATATAGTATGTGTTGTATTTTTGCTTAAAACAAGCAAAAATAATGTTAATTTAAATGGAAACAAGATTATTTTTCTTACCCCATTGGCAGATAATTTTACTTGTTTTAAGCGAAAACTCACTTCATTTTAAGTAAGCAATAAGGTATGTCTTGTTAGGTGTTGTTAGGCTCGACGCAAAGCGGAGTCAGTCGTGACTTATTCACGATACAGCACTAGCCTCGAGTACTTTACAGCTTCTATAAAACGGTTACCACACAATACACATATTAAAGACGAAAAATAAGTATCTATGCAACTTTCATGAAGTAAAATCACTAAAAGCCTTCCTTCCGCTGGAAAAAATAGTCCCTGACCGTGAACAGCAACAGAAGTTACATACATTATTTCTCCATTAGATGGCGGCAAACACTGTCTTTATGAGTGAGTCAGTCAGTAGAGGAGACTTTTATATTGAAAGGACTCAAACTTGTGAACACAGAGAAGGAAGACGCAACTGATAGATGACTATAGAGGCACGGAAAACTCCTTAACTGCTAAAAGGACAATATATCAGCAGACATTCCAATATTTTTTTTTATTTTTTTATTATGCATATAGGACTGACCTGAAGGAAGATGCTATATCTACTGTAAATGCAGGAACACTCGCTTACGATCTCTCACAATACTTTATCTATACGCTTCAATGAACAATATCAATGAGATCAAACATATGTTTACGTTGCTAAGAGTGGTTGCTAGGGGTGTTGTGTAGTGATACATAGAACCGTTGGGTGAAGCGGTTTATCATGAATACAACACAGCTATTGACCAATCAGAATCAAGGATTAGAACTAACCGTTTTATAATCATAAACAAGACATAATATATTATGGCATTTTACTCATCTAGTAAATGCATCTTGATTTAAGAATTTTTTGATATTTGGACTGGAAACAAGACAAAAAAAAAAAAAATGAGTGAGAAAAGCATTTTTCTTTTTGCAGTGAACAAATGGAAAGGAGGTTCATAAGCTTCATAAGCTTCATCATCTTCATCATCATCATCATCATCATCATCATCATCAGAACATCAAACTCAATATGAGCTGTTTTATCGCCTGTTCATTTTATAAGAGCATTGTGATTTTTTTTTTTTTTTTTTACCAGATTTTGGAAATTTCCACATACAGTTTAAATGAATTTGTGTAACTATGTCACACATTTCTAAAATTATATTATATTTCACTTATATAAAATAATATTCTATAAAATAATATAATATAATGGTAAAACTTTAAGGTTCAATTTGTTAACATTAGTTATCATGAACTAGCAATGAACAATACTTTTAAAGCATTTCTTAATCTTTCTTAATGTTAATTTCAACATTTTCTAATTTATTATTTAAAAGATAAATTATGTCTGCTAATATTATTAAATGGACCCGAGCTTTGAACTAACAATGGACAGTATTATTATTAACTATGACGTTAATAAAGGTGAATAAATATATTGTAACAAATGTAGGCTATTGTTTATTGTTAATATTACTTAATGCTTTAACTAATGAGAGATTACTGATTATATTGTATTGTAATATATTATATTTGTAACACTTTAGTGTTATTATAGAATCTAATATAATCTATTATATAATATAATATAATAAAATATAATATTAAATAATGGAATATAATATAATATTAAATAATGGAATATAATATAATATAAATGTGCATGCTAAACTGTGGTTGTGTTGTAGTTGTGTGATAGTCAAGAGGGAAACTGAAGAACATATGTCTAAAATATATAATATCTTACATATTTTCTCACAAAAAACAAAACAAAACAAAAACCCTGATATTTGTGCCTCTTATACTTTTCACAAAAAGAGAGAGGAGAAGTGTAATATAAGTGTGGCGTTGGAGTGCCTTCAGGCCAGACAGTGAAACATCACAGTTGGAGCCGCTTTTAAAAGCAGAGACTCAGACTCCTGTTCACTTCTGTAAGTGCAAGACTTAGAAGCTTTCTGTTCCTAGAGGGAGTTAGAATTAGCATTGAGAGTTAAGATCGGACAGAAGTAACATTTCAACACTCAGAAATTCTCTTTTTCCAGTGTGTGTCGAGTGCATACGAGACTAAAGTAATCCCACTGCGACCAAACAGGGTGAAAGTCCGTGTGTCAAACTCTCTAAACTGACATTTTAGCTGTTTAAGTATAAGCTAACAGCTTCAGTTATTTCTTCATAATAATCACAGCAATTTGCTAATCAAAATGATTAAACTATTTCAGCTGTTAACGTCATGTGCTTCACCTTTAGCTGGATTCCCTGAGGTTCTCAGACCTGACGTCATTATTCCAGAGCCTGAGAACATTTGTGGAGTAAAGTCTGCATGTTTGTATGTGAATAAGCGTTTATATTATAAACAAATATAATTTATTAACCCTGAAAGTTGCCCTGAATTTACATTGTAGTCTTGAGTTTCTTCCGGGAACGAACACGTCACAATATTCCTCATTATAATAATTAATGCGCAGAATAAAGGGGCGGGGCCTGGTTGAGTTAGTTAGTAGTGTGTTAAACTGGCGGTTATGGTAAGGGGCGGAACATTTCCCAAACACACTCGAAGCGCTCGACCAATCACAACACACCGCTCCAGCCGACCAATCAGAGCACAGTGTGCTTTTCAGAAGGAGGGGCTTCATAGAGACAGGAAGTAAACAGAGCGTTACTGACAGACTGGGAAGAGAGGAGCCGCAAAAATGGAGAATATGAGGAAAATAATCAACATTCAAGCAGGAAAACCTGTTCTAGTAGAGATCAGAAACAACAGCAAGATATGAAAAAGTGCACCTGTCCCCGAGATGGTGGTCTAGTGGGTTAAACCACTGAACTGGTAAACTGGTAAATCGAAGGTTGCTGGTTTGATCCCAGCAGTCACCACCAGTGTGTCTTTGAGCAAGACACTTTACTCCACGTTGCTCCAGGGGGATTGTCCCTGTAATAAGTGCACTGTAAGTCGCTTTGGATAAATGCGTAAATGTAAATGTTGTCCAAACAAGTGAAGGAAAGATGGACAAGGAACGTTGATGTGACTTTTTAGTGTTTTCTTATTAGTCCATCAAATCTTGAGATTGAGTTGCTTTTTCAAACTATTTACAGAAAGGAAATGCACTTTTAAGCAACACAAAACATGAATATCCAATTTTTCATACTGTAAGCATTTACACTTAAGCATTTAACAGGTTTTTATTATTATGAGTGTTGGAAACAGCTTCATATCGTTGTGAAAACCGTGATCCACTTTTATTTTTCAGGTTTCTCTGATGAATAGAAAGTTCAAAAGAACAGCATTTATTAGAAATAGAATCATTTCATGTCTTTATTGTCACTTTTGATCAGTTTAATGAATCCTTGCTCAATAAAATATTAATAAAATATCTAAACTTTTGAACGGTAGTGT
>NC_138735.1:1815245-1831023 GCF_965113295.1 Leuciscus leuciscus | reverse complement strand
ATTGTTTTGCAATAAGACTAAATGTGAATGATATCTAAATTTTTTTTTTTTACCTCATTGGTTTCGAAATTAGGAATCGATAAGCAGAATTGAAGTAGTTGTAACACACTTGGTTTAAAACTTTCCACACATGCCGGCATGACAGAACTTCCCACATCAACACCGAGGAAAAATTGTGCCAAACTTACAAAATCTTTGCAAGATATCAACATTTATTTAACTATAGAAAAAATTAATTTCTTACTGAAGTAATTTTTTTGTCTCTGTTTTTTGTGTTTATTTTATCTGATATTATGTTAATCTTATATCTGTTATTTAATAGTTGTTTAATGCTGATCTAACAGCAGAAACACTATCCGGGTTTAAACCCCAGTTGCTCAGGCGGGGCATGTTGTCACACTGCGTTACAGTGAGCCTCTATTAGAACTATGATATTCTATTCTATACTTTTATGAATTCTAATGAGAAACCATGAGAAAAAGGTGAATAAAGACTGAGAGTCAATGTTCAGAAATGATTAATTATTATTATGTTTTGAACTGTGCTGTATAGCTGTGTTTTGTGATGTGTTTGTTGTCAAACTCAAACATTATACAGTGGGTACGGAAAGTATTCAGACCCCCTTAAATGTTTCACTCTTTGTTATATTGCAGCCATTTGCTAAAATCATTTAAGTTTAATTGTTGATTTTTTTGCAATTTTATTAAAAAACTAAAACTGAAATATCACATGGTCCTAAGTATTCAGACCCTTCGCTGTGACACTCCTATATTTAACTCAGGTGCTGTCCATTTCTTCTGATCATCCTTGAGATGGTTCTACACCTTCATTTGAGTCCAGCTGTGTTTGATTATACTGATTGGACTTGATTAGGAAAGCCACACACCTGTCTATATAAGACCTTACAGCTCACAGTGCATGTCAGAGCAAATGAGAATCATGAGGTCAAAGGAACTGCCTGAAGAGCTCAGAGACAGAATTGTGGCAAGGCACAGATCTGGCCAAGGTTACAAAAAAAATTCTGCTGCACTTAAGGTTCCTAAGAGCACAGTGGCCTCCATAATCCTTAAATGGAAGATGTTTGGGACGACCAGAACCCTTCCTAGAGCTGGCCGTCCGGCCAAACTGAGCTATCGGGGGAGAAGAGCCTTGGTGAGAGAGGTAAAGAAGAACCCAAAGATCACTGTGGCTGAGCTCCAGAGATGGGAGAAAGTTGTAGTAAGTCAACCATCACTGCAGCCATCCACCAGTCGGGGATTTATGGCAGAGTGGCCCGACGGAAGCCTCTCCTCAGTGCAAGACACATGAAAGCACACCTGAAGGACTCCAAGATGGTGATAAATAAGATTCTCTGGTCTGATGAGACCAAGATAGAACTTTTTGGCCTTAATTCTAAGCGGTATGTGTGGAGAAAACCAGGCACTGCTCATCACCTGTCCAATACAGTCTCAACAGTGAAGCATGGTGGTGGCAGCATCATGCTGTGGGGGTGTTTTTCAGCTGCAGGGACAGGACGACTGGTTGCAATCGAGGGAAAGATGAATGTGGCCAAGTACAGGGATATCCTGGACGAAAACCTTCTCCAGAGTGCTCTGGACCTCAGACTGGGCCGAAGGTTCACCTTCCAACAAGACAATGACCCTAAGCACACAGCTAAAATAACGAAGGAGTGGCTTCACAACAACTCCGTGACTGTTCTTGAATGGCCCAGCCAGAGCTCTGACTTAAACCCAATTGAGCATCTCTGGAGAGACCTGAAAATGGCTGTCCACCAACGTTTACCATCCAACCTGACAGAACTGGAGAGGATCTGCAAGGAGGAATGGCAGAGGATACCCAAATCCAGGTGTGAAAAACTTGTTGCATCTTTCCCAAAAAAAGACTCATGGTTGTATTAGATCAAAAGGGTGCTTCTACTAAATACTGAGCAAAGGGTCTGAATACTTAGGACCATGTGATATTTCAGTTTTTCTTTTTTAATAAATGTGCAAAAATGTCAACAATTCTGTGTTTTTCTGTCAATATTTCTGTGTGTACAATAATGAGGGAAAAAATAAACTTAAATGATTTTAGCAAATGGCTGCAATATAACAAAGAGTGAAACATTTAAGGGGGTCTGAATACTTTCCGTACCCACTGTAGCCTATATTTTTTTGTAATTATTAAAAAATGCCACTGTTTTATATGAAAAAGTTAATTATTATTATTTTATTTTTTTGAGAACATATTTGAGTTTGTCTTATATATTTTTTATTAGATCAGAGAACATTTTAATCTGTCATTTGGTCATGTGATCCACCTATGGGGCATGTTGTCACATTTCACTTCCATTCTTTCGGGGTAAATCAAGAGAAAAGTACACACTGTATTAATGAAACAAATCCACATAATTGTACTAGAGATATTCTCTGAACCCCAAGTGGATTTACACAAACTGAGAAAGTCAAAAAGTGCTATGTTGTGCCCCGCTCTCCTCTACAACATGCAATTCATAATAATAATACATTACATCACACATACAGCTTCTCCAGAGCTGCTTTATAGATTAATTGAACTCGTTTCATAATTGTTATTGAACCAAACTTAATCAACATTGAATTGATTTCAACTGTTTACAGCAGAATTGCATCATTATGATTATTATTAATGTTGAAAACAGCTTCATATTTTTTGTGGAAACTGTCATACATTTTATTTTTCAGGATTCTTTGATGAACAGAAAGCTGAAAAGGACAACATTTATTTGAAATAGAATCTTTTGTAACATTAAACATGTATTTCCTCGCTGAATTATAATAATAATAATAATAATAATAATAATAATAATAAAAATTAAAGCTGCAAGCAGCATTTAGCGGGGTTCAAGCATTTAGGGTCTTTAAGCACATAAGGCAGTTTAGTGAGTTGTCTGAGTTTTTGTTTAGGATTTACAGGCTTTTGAGTGTTTTTTGCCATACCCATTTTCTAAATGATCCTGTTATGGCTACCCAATGGGTAAAGTTAAAGTTTTTTATATAATTAATAATCTAGAGCTTCCAGAGAATTGTACTGCACTGGTATATTTCCGATCGGGCGAAAAACCTAGGACTAGTTCGCAAAAGTAGGTTTTTAACATAATCGCAAGTATTTAATGAACAAATTGATTGACAGCAGTAGTTCTTGAGGCAAAGTTGTTCTGTATGAGGAGATCTATCAAATGATATGCATCACGTGATTACATAGCCGTAAAACCTGTTAGCGTCAACTAGTGGCTGATTTTTCAAAATTCTTACAGACCTCTAGGGCCACGAGTCGAACATGCCCACCGAGTTTCGTTCTGATCGGCCTCCGTTAAGAGCAAACTAACAGCTTTGAATTAAAATGGTGAGGTATCCTGTTGTAAACATCAACCATGCCTGTTGACAGTTCTCTTTTGTGGGAAAGGAATGAAAAGTTCTCAAATCCGCAGCACAGCCTCAGACATAACATTTATATCCATGATCTGCCATTTTCACTATTGTCCTTGCTTGCTTCTTCACAATACCTGCAGATCTTCTGCTGATTCGGCTGTGCAGGTCTACATTAACACTGCCTAGCCTAGAACATGGACTGGAAAATGCAAATTTGGGGGGTATAAATACTAGCAATTATGTGAAGTGTCAGTGCAAATGAAGTGATAAACACTGACAAAATATGATTGTGTTATAATAGTTATTGTAATATAAGTGTGTTCCATGTTAACTCAATAATGCATGCTTACACACACACACACACACACACACACACACACACACACACACACACACACATACAAATATGTTTTCAATGTCTTTAGGATGTGTTATTGTGAAAAAAATATTTTAATGGTCTAACCATTTCATATATTTCATTGTGATCTATATTATCAGTCAAAAAAAAAAAATAGCTTTAACCATTTGTTTGTTGGCCAAAGCTGAAAGCTGATAAAAAGATTAATACTATGTCTAATACTGCTGCTCCCTCTAGTTGACAACAGTGGAATTACAGCCTCCATCTTACAGTTGAAGTGTTTGAATGAATGAATGGGAATTTGGTTTTTCACTTATATCTCGGGAACCAGAAGGCGAAAAATTCTGAAATTCAGAGCATAGATAGTTCTTGAGGAGCCCTGTTGAATGAGACCATCGCGGTGTTTTTGGGCGATTGGAGCCCGGAAATATGACCGTTCAAAGGCATATCTATTGGGGCTTTTATCTCTGGAATGCCCAGGGCAAATTACACCACATTTGAATCGAAGCTAGCCAAGAACTGGCCCTTTCCAACGAGCTCTCACACAAGGTTCAGGGTGGTCTGGGTCGGGAGTTTCGGCCGTTCAAAATCGGGGGTCCCACGAATTTGCGATTCGTGGGGGGCGCGCTCCCGAGGCCCGCGATGACACGTTTCGATCAAGAGCCCGGAGAGGACCTTACCATCAAAATTTGAGCGCGCAACGACTTTCCGTTTTCGAGTTATGAATGAATTTGTACTGGGGGGGCGTGGCCTAAATGCCGTTTTACTTTCGTTTTCAATTTCCATATCTCAGACAGACAGTGTGACACAATTGTCAATAATAATACTCCAATAGATGAGTTTTGACAAAATGTGATTGTAAATGTTAAAATAATGATTTTATAAAGTCTAAATATGAATGATATAACAATATTAGGGAGTAGTATGATGAAATGGCAGCAGGGGGCAGTAAAATACCACTTATTGGCTTAATATGCCAATGTTATTCATTTTCTTTTTTAACTGTTATTTTTTATACTTTTTCTGATAATTATTGATCTATAGAGTCCAGAGATTTGTACTGCACTGGTTTTTTAACATTATTTTATAAACATTATATGATATATATATAGGTTATAGGAAATATATGGTTTTAAAGCTTTTTGACAGTTATAGCGCCACCTATGGTCCGATCTCCATAAAAATGTCCATGCTTCTTTAGCTTGTTATGTCACATATGCTCATCAATTTTTGTGAAGTTCTGAGTTTTCATTTAGGATTTATAGGCTTTTTAGTGTATTCTGCCACGCCCATTTTCTAAATGACCCCATTACAGCCATCCAAATGCAAAATTTCAACTTTTTTTCGATAATTATTGATCTAGAGAGTCCAGGGAATTGTCCTAGACTGGTCTGGTTCTGATTGGGCGAAAAACCAGGGACTAGTTCGCAAAAGTAGGTTTTTAACATGTTTGCGAATATTTAATGAACGGTTTGATTGACAGTAGTGGTTCTTGAGGCAAAGTTGTTCAGCATGAGCAGATCTATCAAATGATAGGCATAATGTGACAATAAGTTTAACACCACGTGATTACAGAGCCATAAAACTCGTTAGCGCCAACTAGTGGCCGATTTCTTTCAAAATTCTTACAGACCTCTAGGGCCATGAGTTGAACATGCCCATCGAGTTTTGTTCCGATCGGCCTCCGTTAACCTTGTCTAATAGGTGCTCAACTTCATTGGCCGATGGCGGCCATGTTTTTTTAGATACGCCAATGTCCTCATAGATATACATGGCACCCTGGACCAAGAGACTGCATGCCAATTTTCAAGTCAATTGGACTAACGGTCAGGTGGTTATAGCCCTTTTCATGTTTTTTTCATGTTATAACGCCACCTAGTGTTCAATCGTCGCGATTTTTTTACTGTGACCCCAGATTGAACTCATACACATCTGTTCCGAGTTTGGTGAAAATATCTAATTTCGTTCATGAATTATAACCATTTTAGTAAACTGGCTCCGCCTCCTGCGAACGTTTTGACGCCCCTTAGCAACCGTGGATCGAAATTTCAACTTTTTTTCGATAATTATTGATAATCAGACTCCAGAGAACATTTCTGCACTGGTTTGGTTCCGATTGGCCAAAAAAACCCTCTACTAGTTCGCAAAAGTAGGTTTTGGACAAAATTCAAAATGGCGGAAAAATTTGCATACCGGAAATGAAATTGAAGATATACATTTTGTCCGTCTTGAGACAAGGATTACAGTGATATAAGACACTTGAGTCTGTGACAAAGGGTTAAGGAGATTTAAGCAAAACCGTGATTTTTTTTGGTTTTTTGCACTATAGCGCCACCTATGGGCCAATCGGGGTCATACTCTCTGAACCTCTCCTCGATTTTTGTACTACCTTCTGGCCAAGTTTCAAGTCTCTAGCACTTACGGTTTGGGCTCCACGATGCGTTTTACGGCAGAAGAATAATAATAATAATTAAAGCTGCAAGCAGCATTTATCGGGGTTCAAGCAGTTAAGGCCTTTAAGCACAAAAGCATCAAAAGTGATTAAGTTTTATTTAGCAAGCATGAAACCACTGACATAATAGATGGAAAACACCATTTAGAGCCAATACAGGCAATGTACCATAGGAAATGTATGGTTTTAAAGTTTTTTAACAGTTATAACGCCACCTTTGGTCCGATCTCCATAAAATTTGGCATGCTTGTTAATGATGTTATGTCACATATGCTCACCAATTGATGATCGGTTCACGAGCAGCTTTAACTGAGCCTAGAGTCTACAGCGATCTGTCAGACACATTAAAGAGTCACAAAACGGTATTTATTGTTTAAATGTCTCTAAAAAATGACTACATTTGAAAGGTGAGACTTTGTTTCATATCAAAAGTACTTGTCTGTCAGCGCGCAGTCTTTTCTCTGATCCGCAATGTATTTTTCACTGCATCGCTTGTCAGACATAGCAACAGTAACTAAAGTGGGCGGGTCTTTGCGAACGGTCATTGACAGTATGGACGGGGATTCGCCAGTCCCAATTCAAAACAAATTTCATCACAATCCATCATTGTTCGTTTCAAACATGTGAGAGCATCAAAATGATCCATGGGTGAAATTGATTGGATTTAATAAAAAATGTTGTCAGTTCCTATCATAATTTTTACATTTTGGCGTTATTGTTTAGCTATTTATCTATGTTTTCAAATTTCCTTAGTTTTTTTGTTGTTGTCGTCTCGATCGGACTAACGGCTTTGAAGATAACCACAGTTTTTAAAGCTCTAAATGACACTTACAAAAACCATAAGGCGAAACCTGGCATGTTTGGTATTGTTGGACTCTGCAAGGATTCTTGGAGGTCACTCCTGTGAAAAAAACATGGGCTTGAAACTTTTAAGGCTCCTTCAAGGCATTGTGCCAATGACGTATAGTGAGTTTTTTTTAGATACACCAATGTTCTCATAGACTATCATGGCACCCTGGACAAAGACACTAGCCGCGTTTCCACTGTCGGGCCAGGGCCGGGCCGTGCTAGTGCGTGCTAGGGCCAGTCGCGTTTCCACTGTCACTTCCGGGGCTTGATCGGGGCTTACTCGGGGCCAACGGCCAGGATTTCTGGCCCATCGAATACCTTGGGCTAGAGGCGTGGTCAAGGTAAAAGGCGGAGTTTATCGGTGTTAGGGAAAGTTATGGTCTGCGGTAAGATGCACATTTCACTTTTTTATATCGCGAAAAATAAACGCTGCTCGAAATGGAGAATCGCCTGTACTGGTCTGTCGAAGATATCAAAGCTCTTCTGAGCATTTGGGCAGAAGAAAGGGTACAACGTCAATTTGACGGTGTGTGCAGAAACGAGGACGTTATAAAATACATCGTTGCTGAACTTGCTAAGCTAAGCATTCAGCGAACAACGCTTCAAGTAAAAAAAAATAAAAAAAAGTTGCGGGCGCAGTACAAGGCGATTAAAACGCACAATGGACAAAGCGGTGCCCAGAGAAGGAACTTTCCATGGTTCGACTTGATGGACGGTGTGCTGGGTCACCGTCCCTCTGTTAGTGGAGGGACAAGTCGGGACACTATGGCAGCCGCGGACGGTGAGTTAATACATGCTATCTTCATAAATTCTAAGTTTTCTAACTTCCTAAGAAAACAAATAAAATATTGCATAAGTGGCTCATATGCGTGTTTATGTTTTTTGTGCTAGAATCGTCATCCCAAAGTGCTTTATTTGACTCAGAAGTGGAGCAGGGATGTATCACTTGTATGACGTTTGACGTTTGATCCAGGAAGGCGTGTTAAGGGCGGGGTTTAGGGCAGCGCTGCAGGGCTAATGGCCCGGCAGTGGAAACGCAAGCCCGGTGCTTGAGGCCCGAGGCCACTGGCTCGCTGTTAGCCCTAGCCCGGACCTGGCCCGACAGTGGAAACGCGGCTACTGCGTGCCAATTTTCAGTAGACTAACGGTTGGGTGCGCTTATAGCTATTTTCATGATTTTTTTCACTGTTATAGCGCCACCAAGTGGCCAATTGTCACGATTTTTTTCATGTCAACTCAGATTGAGCTTATGAACGTGTCCCAAGTTTAGCGAAAATATCTCTTTCTGCTCACAAGTTATAACCATTTTATAGCGCCACCAAGTGGCCAATTGTCGTGATTTTTTTCACGTGACCTCAGAATGAGCTCATGAACATGTGTCCCAAGTTTTGCGAAAATATCTCTTTCCGTTCACAAGTTATAACCGTTTTATAGTGCCACCAAGTGGCCAATTGTTGCGATTTTTTTCAAGTGATCTCAGACTGAGCTCAGGAAGATGTATCCCAAATTTAGCAAAAAAATCTCTTTCCGTTCACAATTTATAACCATTTTAGTAAAAGTGGCCATGCTGCCATCAAATATTTTGGTTCCCCTTATCGACCGTTAATTGAAATTTTGAATTGTTTGGATGATTATTGATTGTCAGACTCCAGAGAATATTCTTGCAGTGGTTTGGTTCCGATCGGGCCAAAAACCTAGGAGAAGTTCGCAAAAATAGGTTTTTCAAAAAAATGCAATTTACTCAAAATTGGCGCCTGAAGGGCGAGCAAATCGGAGATAGCCATTTTGTCCGCCTTGAGCCAAGGATTCCAACGATATAAGACACTTGATCCTGGGACAAACGGTCTAAGAGTTATGAGCGATTTAGTACTTTTGGTTGCTGTAGCGCCACCTATGGGCCAATTGGGGTCATACTCTGATAGGTTGTCCCCAAATTGAGGCCTACCATCTGGCCAGGTTTCACGTCTCTAGGCCTTACGGTTTGTCCTGCACGATGCGTTTTACGAATCCTTACAATTACAATAGGGTTTCAGCATTTCATGCTTGAACCCCTAATAAGAATGAAGGCTTTTTGCCAGTTATAGCGCCACCTATGGTCCGATCTCCATGAAACTCTGCATGCTTCCTCACCATGTTCTGACACATATGCTCATCAATTTTTGTGAAGTTCTGAGTTTTCATTTGGGATTTATAGGCTTTTTAGTGTATTTTGCCACGCCCCTTTTCTAAATGACCCTGTTACAGCCACCCAAATGCAAAAGTTCAACTTTTTTTCGATAATTATTGATCTAGAGAGTCCAGAGAATTGTCCTAGACTGGTTTGGTTCCGATCGGGCCAAAAACCAGGGACTAGTTCGCAAAAGTAGGTTTTGGACAAAATCCGACATAGCGGAAAATGTTCCCTGCCTACATCCAAATCGGAGATAGCCATTTTGTCCGCCTTGAGCCAAGGATTCCAACGATATAAGACACTTGATCCTGGGACAAACGGTCTAAGAGTTATGAGCGATTTAGTACTTTTGGTTGCTGTAGCGCCACCTATGGGCCAATTGGGGTCATACTCTGATAGGTTGTCCCCAAATTGAGGCCTACCATCTGGCCAGGTTTCACGTCTCTAGGCCTTACGGTTTGTCCTGCACGATGCGTTTTACGAATCCTTACAATTACAATAGGGTTTCAGCATTTCATGCTTGAACCCCTAATAAGAATGAAGGCTTTTTGCCAGTTATAGCGCCACCTATGGTCCGATCTCCATGAAACTCTGCATGCTTCCTCACCATGTTCTGACACATATGCTCATCAATTTTTGTGAAGTTCTGAGTTTTCATTTGGGATTTATAGGCTTTTTAGTGTATTTTGCCACGCCCCTTTTCTAAATGACCCTGTTACAGCCACCCAAATGCAAAAGTTCAACTTTTTTTCGATAATTATTGATCTAGAGAGTCCAGAGAATTGTCCTAGACTGGTTTGGTTCCGATCGGGCCAAAAACCAGGGACTAGTTCGCAAAAGTAGGTTTTGGACAAAATCCGACATAGCGGAAAATGTTCCCTGCCTACATCCAAATCGGAGATAGCCATTTTGTCCGCCTTGAGCCAAGGATTCCAACGATATAAGACACTTGATCCTGGGACAAACGGTCTAAGAGTTATGAGCGATTTAGTACTTTTGGTTGCTGTAGCGCCACCTATGGGCCAATTGGGGTCATACTCTGATAGGTTGTCCCCAAATTGAGGCCTACCATCTGGCCAGGTTTCACGTCTCTAGGCCTTACGGTTTGTCCTGCACGATGCGTTTTACGAATCCTTACAATTACAATAGGGTTTCAGCATTTCATGCTTGAACCCCTAATAAGAATGAAGGCTTTTTGCCAGTTATAGCGCCACCTATGGTCCGATCTCCATGAAACTCTGCATGCTTCCTCACCATGTTCTGACACATATGCTCATCAATTTTTGTGAAGTTCTGAGTTTTCATTTGGGATTTATAGGCTTTTTAGTGTATTTTGCCACGCCCCTTTTCTAAATGACCCTGTTACAGCCACCCAAATGCAAAAGTTCAACTTTTTTTCGATAATTATTGATCTAGAGAGTCCAGAGAATTGTCCTAGACTGGTTTGGTTCCGATCGGGCCAAAAACCAGGGACTAGTTCGCAAAAGTAGGTTTTGGACAAAATCCGACATAGCGGAAAATGTTCCCTGCCTACATCCAAATCGGAGATAGCCATTTTGTCCGCCTTGAGCCAAGGATTCCAACGATATAAGACACTTGATCCTGGGACAAACGGTCTAAGAGTTATGAGCGATTTAGTACTTTTGGTTGCTGTAGCGCCACCTATGGGCCAATTGGGGTCATACTCTGATAGGTTGTCCCCAAATTGAGGCCTACCATCTGGCCAGGTTTCACGTCTCTAGGCCTTACGGTTTGTCCTGCACGATGCGTTTTACGAATCCTTACAATTACAATAGGGTTTCAGCATTTCATGCTTGAACCCCTAATAAGAATGAAGGCTTTTTGCCAGTTATAGCGCCACCTATGGTCCGATCTCCATGAAACTCTGCATGCTTCCTCACCATGTTCTGACACATATGCTCATCAATTTTTGTGAAGTTCTGAGTTTTCATTTGGGATTTATAGGCTTTTTAGTGTATTTTGCCACGCCCCTTTTCTAAATGACCCTGTTACAGCCACCCAAATGCAAAAGTTCAACTTTTTTTCGATAATTATTGATCTAGAGAGTCCAGAGAATTGTCCTAGACTGGTTTGGTTCCGATCGGGCCAAAAACCAGGGACTAGTTCGCAAAAGTAGGTTTTGGACAAAATCCGACATAGCGGAAAATGTTCCCTGCCTACATCCAAATCGGAGATAGCCATTTTGTCCGCCTTGAGCCAAGGATTCCAACGATATAAGACACTTGATCCTGGGACAAACGGTCTAAGAGTTATGAGCGATTTAGTACTTTTGGTTGCTGTAGCGCCACCTATGGGCCAATTGGGGTCATACTCTGATAGGTTGTCCCCAAATTGAGGCCTACCATCTGGCCAGGTTTCACGTCTCTAGGCCTTACGGTTTGTCCTGCACGATGCGTTTTACGAATCCTTACAATTACAATAGGGTTTCAGCATTTCATGCTTGAACCCCTAATTAAAGCTGCAAGCAGCATTTAGCGGGGTTCAAGCATTTAGGGTCTTTAAGCACATAAGGCAGTTTAGTGAGTTGTCTGAGTTTTTGTTTAGGATTTACAGGCTTTTGAGTGTTTTTTGCCATACACATTTTCTAAATGATCCTGTTATGGCTACCCAATGGGTAAAGTTAAAGTTTTTTATATAATTAATAATCTAGAGCTTCCAGAGAATTGTACTGCACTGGTATATTTCCGATCGGGCAAAAAACCTAGGACTAGTTCGCAAAAGTAGGTTTTTAACATAATCACAAGTATTTAAAGAACAAATTGATTGACAGCAGTAGTTCTTGAGGCAAAGTTGTTCAGTATGAGGAGATCTATCAAATGATATGCATCACGTGATTACATAGCCGTAAAACCTGTTAGCGTCAACTAGTGGCTGATTTTTCAAAATTCTTACAGACCTCTAGGGCCACGAGTCGAACATGCCCACCTAGTTTCGTTCTGATCGGCCTCCGTTAAGAGCAAACTAACAGCTTTGAATTAAAATGGTGAGGTATCCTGTTGTAAACATCAACCATGCCTGTTGACAGTTCTCTTTTGTGGGAAGGGAATGAAAAGTTCTCAAATCCGCAGCACAGCCTCAGACATAACATTTATATCCATGATCTGCCATTTTCACTATTGTCCTTGCTTGCTTCTTCACAATACCTGCAGATCTTCTGATGATTCGGCTGTGCAGGTCCACATTAACACTGCCTGGCCTAGAACATTGACTGGAAAATCCAAATTTGGGGGGTATAAATATTAATGATCCTGACTCCAACGTCACAGTCGGTGTTATGGTGGGATTCACTCATTTTTCAGCGGTCTTTTGCAAACAGGAGATTTACACATGAAGGAGGAAACAATGGTGTTTGAGGCTCACGGTATGTCAGTTCCATGTCCAGAACTCTTATCATTCAACTATGCCAAGATAAATATAGTTTTCAATTGTATGGCACCTTTAAAATAGATGATTAGTAATATAATGCTTACTTGGAGTCTGAAATGGCTTTAACAAAAGAAGAAAAATAGTCTTAGATTTCTGTTCATTCTAATCATGTACAAATAAAGTAGCACAGTAAGATTACATTTATTTGAATGCATTAGTGAGTGTGTGATTGTGCTGTGTGTGCAGCGTATCAATACTAAAAGTGAAGGTGTAGTTGATATCTTTGGTGATAATATCTGTAGTAATCATAAAAAAAACAATTAAGAAATAAAGAATTAAAATGACAAATAATATTCTATTAAGATATGAGTTACAATAACATGATTTGCAATAGTAATAATATCAATAATATATGCACAATACACACAGATTAGACTATCAGGTCTGTGTTTTACAAAAACATTAGTATTGCAGCCAATGTGAGTCTGTGGGATTTATAAACAGACAAAATATGATTTGAAATGTTATTTTAATGATTTTATTAAGTTTAAACAATATTTCAAATGGAAAAAAAAATGAAAAATAATATTTTAGTGAGCAGAATGAACCAATGAGTGTTCTTCTGGTGGTTAAAATGTAAATGAAAACAATAATACTTAAACAATAATACTTAATACACTAACCATGCTTGAACACACACATGCACACACATTTTGTTGTAGATGTAGATATTTAAAATAAAAGATAGGTAACAAAATGATAATTGCAAATCTCCTCTGTATAACACCATTTTCAGATTTCAAATGAATCACTGAGAGGCAGAAATGTTCAAACTGAGAGCTCAGTAAAAATGAAGTGATAAACTTTGACAAAACATGACTGTGTTATAATAGGTGATTTTCATGCAAGTAATTTTATATAGTCCAAAAACTAATGCAAAAGCACAGATGAAAATATTTTATTAAGTAGAATGTCCTGCAGAGGGCAGTAGAAGACCACTAATTGACTCACTTTCATTTGAAAGACTTTTTTATCCACCAGTAAAACAAAGCAGTTTCTCCATGTTCTTTCCATTAAGCATGCTTACACAGACACACACACAAACACAAACACAAACACATCCATCCACACACACACACACACAAAGACAAATATGTTTTCAATGTTTTTATGATGTGATATTGTGAAAATATCTTCATCTCCTCATCTTGAACAACTTTGCCTCAAGAATCACTAATGTCAATCAAACCGTTCATAATCATAATAAAAAAATAAAATATATACAAATATCATAATAAAACAAAAAACATCGTAATAAAAAAGATTGCTTCTTAAAGCATTTGATTATTTCCCAATACTGAAAGCGAATTAAAAGATCATGCGTAATCCTGCTGCTCCCTCTAGTGGACAACAGTGGTATTATAGCTTTTTTTACAGTTGAAGTGTTTGAATGAATGAATGGGAATTTGTTTTTTTACTTATATCTCAGGAACCAAAAGGCGAAAAATTCTGAAACTCAGAGCATAGATAGTGCTTGAGGAGCCCTGTTGAATGAGACCATCAAGGTGTTTTTGGGCGATTGGGGCTGGGAGTTATGACTGTTATAAGGCATATCTGTTCGGGCTATTATCTCTGGAATGCCCAGGGCAAATAACACCACATTTGAATCGAAGCTAGCCAAGGACGCGCCCTTTCCAACGAGCTCTCACACAAGGTTCGGGGTGGTTTGGGTCGGGAGTTGCGGTCGTTCAAAGTCGGGGGTCCGCGGGCTTGCGATGCGCGGGGGGGCGCGCTCCCGAGAACCGCGACGACACGTTTCGATCAAGAGCCCCGAGAGGTCCTCACCATCAAAATTTGAGCGCGCAACGACTTTCCGTTTTCGAGTTATGAATGAATTTGTATTTGGGGGCGTGGCTTAAATGCCGTTATACTTTCGTTTCATTTCGTTCATTTACTTTCGTCCATTTCCATATCTCAGTGCAACACAATTGTCAATAGTAATACTCAATAGATGAGTTTTGACAAAATGTGATTGTAAATGTTAAAATAATGATTTTATAAAGTCTAAATATGAATTTTATAACAATATTAGGGAGTAGTATGATGAAATGACAGCAGGGGGCAATAAAATACCACTTATTGGCTTAATATGTCATTATATTCATATAAAATCACCTTTTGAAGAAGTTAAACTTTTTTTCTGATAATTATTGATCTAGAGAGTTCAGAGAATTGTGCTGCACTGGTTTTGAACATTATGATATGAACATTATATGATAGAAGACACCATTTACAGCAAATACAGGCAATTTACCATAGGAAATATATGGTTTTAAAGCATTTTAACAGTTATAGCGCCAACTATGGTCCGCTCTCCATAAAATTTTCCATGCTTCTTAAGCAGGTTATGACACATATGCTCATCAATTTTCGTGAAGTTCTGAGTTTTCGTTTAGGATTTATAGGCTTTTGAGTGCATTTTACCACGCCCATTTTCTAAATGACCCTGTTAGCCATGCGAAAAATGCAAAAGTTCAACTTTTTTTTGATAATTATTGACCTAGAGAGTCCATAGAATTGTCCTAGACTGGTTTGGTTCCGATCGGGCGAAAAACCTAGGACTAGTTCGCAAAAGTAGGTTTTTAACATAATTACGAATATTTAATGAACGGTTTGATTGACAGCAATGGTTCTTGAGGCAAAGTTGTTCAACAAGAGGAGATCTATCAAATGGTATGCATTTTGTGACAATAAGTGTAACACCACGTGATTACAGAGCCATAAAACTCGTTAGCGCCAACTAGTGGCCGATTTCTTTTAAAATTCTTACAGACCTCTAGGGCCATGAGTAGAACATGCCCACCGAGTTTCGTTCCGATCGGCCTCCGTTAACCTTGTCTAATAGGTGCTCAAACTTCATTGGCCGATGGCGGCCATGTTTTTTTAGATACGCCAATGTCCTCATACACATACATGACACCTTGGACCAAGACACTGCATACCAATTTTCAAGTCAATCGGACTAACGGTCAGGTGGTTAAAGCCTGTTTTATGTTTTTTTCATATTATAGCGCCACCATGTGGCCAATCGCCGCGATTTTTTTATTGTTACCTCATATTGAGCTCATACATATGTGTACCGAGTTTGGTGAAGATACCTCATTTACTTCTGG
>NC_138735.1:1782745-1810245 GCF_965113295.1 Leuciscus leuciscus | reverse complement strand
CTGGTTCAGATGATGGAAAGGGAACATTAACTCAAATAATCACTCGTTACAACCCGAGGTGAGTGTTTCAGTTGTGTGTGTGTGTGTGTGTGTGTGTGTGTGTGTGTGTGTGTGTGTGTGTGAGCATAATATTTTCAGTTGTATGTATGAAAGCGTTTCAGTTGTGTGTGTGTGTGAGTGTTTCAGTTGTCTGTGTGTGAGTGTTTCAGTTGTGTGTGTGTGAGTGTTTCAGTTGTGTGTGTTTCAGTTGTGTGTGTGTGAGTGTTTCAGTTGTGTGTGTGTGAGTGTTTCAGTTGTGTGTGTGTGAGTGTTTCAGTTGTGTGTGTGTGAGTGTTTCAGTTGTGTGTGTGTGAGTGTTTCAGTTGTGTGTGCGTAATATTTTCAGTTGTATGTATGAAAGCGTTTCAGTTGTGTGTGTGTGTGTGAGCATTTCAGTTGTGTGTGTGTGAGTGTTTCAGTTGTGTGTGTGTGAGCATTTCAGTTGTGTGTGTGTGAGTGTTTCAGTTGTGTGTGTGTGAGTGTTTCAGTTGTGTGTGTGTGAGTGTTTCAGTTGTGTGTGTGTGAGTGTTTCAGTTGTGTGTGTGTGAGTGTTTCAGTTGTGTGTGTGTGAGCGTAATATTTTCAGTTGTATGTATGAAAGCGTTTCAGTTGTGTGTGTGTGTGTGAGCATTTCAGTTGTGTGTGTGTGAGCATTTCAGTTGTGTGTGTGTGTGTTTCAGTTGTGTGTGTGTGAGTGTTTCAGTTGTGTGTGTGTGTGAGTGTTTCAGTTGTGTGTGTGTGAGTGTTTCAGTTGTGTGTGTGTGAGTGTTTCAGTTGTATGTGTGTGAGTGTTTCAGTTGTGTGTGTGTGAGTGTTTCAGTTGTATGTGTGTGAGCATTTCATTATAGTATGTGAATGAATTTGTGTGTGTGTGTCTGTGTGCGTGCGTGTGTGCATGTGTGTGTGTGTGTGTGTGTGTGTGTGTGTGTGTGTGTGTGTGTGTGTGTGTGTGTGTGCATGTGTGTATGTAATCACTCGTTACAACCAGAGGTGTAGATGAGCATCTCTGAGCACGAAACACACACACACACACACACACACACACACACACACACACACACACACACACACACACACACACACACACACACACACACACACACACACACACACACACACACACACACACACACACACACACACACACACACAATTCCCTCAATCCCACTGGGAAACTGTGTGATCTCATCATGACAATATGGACTGAAATCTCCGAGGAATGTTTCCAGCACTTGTTGAATCTCTGCCATGAAGAATTTTGCCGTTTTTTTATTTATAAAAATGTCTCAACTGGATCTTCTGGAGAACGACAGCTTTCCCCCGGCTAGGCCAGACTTCAGTCATCTATAGACGAGTTGGATAGATTATTTTTCTGTATATATATATATATTTTTTTTTTTTTTTTATTAAGTTAAACAAAGAACGTTAAGAATTAACTATTGGGGTTTTTTTTGGTAACAATTTACAATAAGGTTCATTAGTTAACATTAATTAATGTACATAAACTAACATGAACTAACAATGAGCAATGCATTTGTTACAGTATTTATTCATCTTTGTTAATGTTAGTTAATATAAATACAGCTGTTCATTGTGTGTTCATGTTAGTTCCTGCTAACTAAGGTAGTTAACTAATGTTAACTAATGAACATTATTGTAAAGTGTTACCGTTTTTTTTAGATAAAAATAATAAAATACTCAATTAAGATACAATCACAATGCTTTAAAATAATGAGTTATTATACTATTATAAGAACTGATAAGAATGTAAATATGTACCTTGAAATGCAATGTAAGTCGCTTTGGATAAAAGCGTCTGCCAAATGCATAAATGTAAATGTAAGTTCTCTGATTTGCTCAAAAGGAGCTGCAGGTTAACAGGTTAAGAGACCGTATCGTATGAAACATTTCAACTAAACTAAACTTTGTTTTAAACAATAAAAACAAAACAGAAGGCAACTTCTACTTGGACAAACATCACTCTATCGTACTCTACACATCATGCTGTTGCTTTTCAAATAATTACATATTTGCTTTGCATGTGATATGTGTAACATTGACTTATTTATTCTGAAGTGTTAAATATAAGGTATGATCTGTATTTGAGGAAACCATCAGCTCGAGCTGCAGGAACTGGATCTGAGGCCATAAGCCGTTTCTGAAGATACTGTGGGAATAATTATACGCAAATGTGATTTTAATAGCATTTATCTTTGGTGTCACAAACACCCTGGCAGCCGTATAACAGATGCAGAACATTATTCATATTTTAATGAGCTGATGACTCATTAGTGGCGGTTAGGTCAGCTCGTCTTAATCAACAGAACTATGGGAACTCGGTTACAACTTTATGTTTGGTCTAGTGAATATGGACAGCAGAACCAGTGTGAGTGTACGATTACGTGGAGCTCGCCGTGATTTTAGAGAGGATTGTGTGCAAGGCATCATTTGTTAACGGTAATTAAAATGTCCCACATAAAACAGATATAAAGCTCATCCCACTTAGTTTTAATTGCGTCCCAAGGCGACTCTTTCCTGCCATTTAGAGGAGTTTTTCCAGCCTGCACTTTGTAAGCTGTTGAGACTTCTTATTCCAGTAGGAAAACTGCGCTCGTTCAGGCATATTAAAACCAGTATAATGATGTCATGATGGGATAAGCAGCAACCTGTCAACACTTTATTAGGCATTACAACAGACTAAAACTATCACTTATCCAACTTTCAACAAAGTTTAAAAAAATTATAATTATTCCAACTTATTGACGGAATTTTTCTGGCTTTCCGTGTTTCCACTGTTATACGGTAGGGGGCGCTGTTACACTTCTTCTGAACGAGTACTGAATCTCCTGATCGAAACACAGGCGAAGAAGAAGCAGTAACAAATGATATCATATGCATATGTAAAATAACACGATTATCAACATTAAACTAGCCTGGGAAAACCCAGACAACTTCCGGCATATTTAGATTTGCTCTGCAAGTAGTCTGGCAAAGAGCCCATTCAAGGCCATTTCTAATCCGTCGAAATCGCGGCACCAATCAGAAACGTTGGGGCGGGGTTTACACATGACGATCGCTCTGATTGGTTTTAGGTCTATCCAATTGCGCCCAGAGGCATTTGAGCGACGTCCATTGGTGACGCCCCTTTGGAAATGAGTTATTAATGAAGCTTTGCCAGACCATAACTCAGTTACTACTGAGAATGGTCTGGTTTTAACCAGGCTAACATTAAACAGCATATAAATCAAAACTGCCTAACGTTACAGAATGAAATGTGGAATATAGGACTGTAAAGAGGGTGTTGATGGACTCGATCTTCTCCATCTGTGTTTAGATTAGACCATCGTATCATCAATCCAGACGTAGTCTTTTGCTAAAAATGTATCTATCCCACAAATGTTGATTTAAAAAGAATGCATGAACCTAGAATAACATTTATTTTATTTATTTATTTATTTATTTATTTATTTATTTATTTATTTATTTATTTTTGCAGAGGGTCTATTCTCTCTTTTGACATATTACACAACAAAATATTTTGGGGGCCATGATTTTTTTGTTGAAAATGATCAAAAAAAAAGAAGAAAAACGCTGGCGGGGAAAGAGTTAAAATGCTTTTACATTATTGAATTAAGTTACACAATTTAAGGTGATGCTCTTTTAACAGGCTTAATAATCTTTGGTTTTGTTTTTTAACATTACATTTAAATAGCACAATAAAACACTACACACAAAATGTGTAAAGTAAACAAATGTTTCAAATAAAGTGCAAAATGACTATAAAGAGCAATAACAAAGATTCAGAACATATTTAGGTCCACATTAAAGTGTAAAAATGTTTGTGTAAACACATGTTTGAAAAATAAATAGCCTATTAAGTCTATAGTATTTAAAGTCCTGTGGTGAACATCCAGCTTTTAATGTTGTTTATGTGTCTATGTGGTGTTTTTAATACGCTTTAAAGACCCACTCCGATGAAAATCATGTTTTTCTAGGTGTTAAAGGTAGGGTAGGTAATCATTTTTCTAAAAAAAAAACATTCCAAATTTGTTTAAACTGTCTTTATATATCAATACATAATTAAAATGTAAGTACTCTGAAAAAGAAAATATAAAAATCGAGTGACTGTAGACCTTTTAATCTGCAATAAACACAGCTCATTATTTCCATTCACTCCACCCCCTCCCTTCTGAGCTCCTTCCAAAGCCACGCCCCCAAAACACATGAACGCGCGACGCCAAACACTCAGGCTGGAACAAGACGCATTTATTACCTGAGACGAGTGGAGAGGAAGGAGCGCAGTACATACAGTGACATCATGTCAGAATCACATGTAATAAAATACCTAACTTTATCACTATGAATATAAACAAATAAGATTTCTTTTAGTACTCACTATCAAGCTAGCATATCGATAATGGTAAAGTTTCATTCGGTAACGAGCTATATTTATAAGGCAAAACTAAAAACAGGTTGCATTGATACACGTTTTTCCATTACCATCAGTTACACTGTGATGAAGATGAATTTCGTGTAAGATTCATAACATATACGGTGTTTTGCATGTAAGAGTTTCCATGATGAAAACATTGTTGACTCTAATGAAGACTAACGTACACTCCGAGTCCGGAGACAAGTACCGCATCGTCGGCTCGAGGACAGGTCCGGGGTTGAGGGCGAAGCAGAGGAGGTCGTTCAAGAGCGCGGGCAGGGTCCGAGGAAGTAGTTTTTGCCTTGTTTGCCTTCGCTGACTGCATATGCAGGTGCTTTGAGCTGAATATTTCCGGGAACGGTGACATGTGATGAGTGCACGCCGGGCAGCGCGCGCAGTGGGGCTCGAGGCGGGCACGAGACATGAAGGCATCTGATTGGTTCTTTACATTCGCACCGAATGGCAGTGATTGGTCAGAGTTTTTACTGTCCTGCAGCTGCTACAGAGGTCTGATTTTTTTCATTCCTTTTTCTAAACACATAATGTATTGACTACTATCAGGATGGAAGGACCATTTCACCCAGTATAAAAAAAAGTGTTTCTGAACAGGATTACCTACCCTACCTTTAACATGTTCTTGTGGCATTTTTCTTATGCTAGAGGACATATCTTGAGAAAAATAAGCTCAAAGTTGTATTTCTGAGTATTTCTGCATTCAAATGTCTGTGAATCAGTAGCAGACGCTAAAATGCCGGCTAAAATAGACTGGAGTTGTGACGTAGTAACTCCACTGGGCGGGGCCACAAGCTCATACTCCCCTCCGCCCCGCCCGGGTTGCAATGCTAAGAGGAGAGATATTGGTATTAGCTTTCATGCTTTACCAAAACATGTTGCTGTGAGAGATGAATGGATTACGTTCCAGGGTTCCAGACTGCGACCATTTTTTGAGAATGTGCGAGTTAAAATTTTATGTGGTCGCATTTGTGCGAGTGCATGGTCATATACTACTCAGTTAAATTCATGCATGAATTTTCCTGCATTGAACTTGTTTTAGCGCCCGCCAAAGTGAATTTTTGTCCCGCCAAAGTCTTATTTGATCGGTGAGTAATGTAGATGAACTGCTGCGCTTGTGACAGGACATGTTTATAACTGAAAGAACGAGCAGAGAGAGAGACCCGGACGCGCGCGCGCGCACTCTCTGTCTTCAGAGTCAGGCGAAAATGTAAACAAGACCTCACCGTCTCCAAACTAAGCGCTGTCTTGCTCTCTCTCCCTCGCACATATTAATCAGAATAAATCGACACGGCGGTAAAAGGTCGGAAGACCAAAGTTTCATGTGGAGCATTCTGAGATTTTTTTTTTTTTTCTGAATTGCCGCTGGGTGTGAATTGTGCTAAATAAGTTGCCTTATCTTCTCTGAAAAGCGTTCCGGACATTCAGCTGACATAAAACAACACTTTAATTAAACGAAAAAAACTATCCAGTGATGAAATGTTTTCTGTGTTGACAGAAAGAAAGAAAGACAGAAAGAGGCTGTTGCTGCCTATGTATCTCGCTTCAGCCAACGGCTCCGCCCACAACCCAGAGGCGAATTGCTAATGAGCTACTGCCGCTCTGCTGAAGCGAAGTCCCAGAAAACGGCACAGGTTTTGTGATTTTGGCTAAAAACGGCATAATCATCATTTAAAGACCACTGAGAATGTTTAAAAATAGCTCAAAATATGATCGGAGTGGGACTTTAAGACAATCCATGTGTAAATTCATAAGTCGACAGCATTGCTGAGTATTTCCTCCTTAAAACTGCAGTGAACCAAAGACAGTCTCAAAAACACGCTTTGAAATCGCTGGTGTTTCTGACATCACAAACTACCTTGTAACCAATCAGATCAACGTGTGATCGTCAACCAGTGGATCTCTGAGCTGAGTGAGGGGAGGCGGGGCTAATTTGCATATTCATAGAACCGCGCATACTAAATGAGGCAAGGGTGTCGAGTTACATTCAAGATATTTTAAGGCATGAAAAATATTTTTTCAAGGAAAAATAAATTATGTATTGAATTAAATATGTAGTTGAGTTTTAAGGGATACAATGATTGACTACAGGGGGACTAGCCCACCCCTAGTGTGATGAACACCATAGAGAATACAGAAATCAGAATGGCTGTTTAAAGGTGCAGTGAGTAATATTAACAGCTAGTGGTTGAAACGGGTACTGCACTCCAAAATCGAAATATTATTCACAGTATGTTTAAGTGCCTACGATAACTATACTGAAGTATATACTGAAGGAGGAGCGTATCATCAGACACTGAGATGAGGATCACTGGCTTTAATCTCACATCAACATCAGTTATGGGACTTTCACATCACCTGTGAAGCTCCTCATCAGGAATCCTGCAGGATAAACTCCTTCTTCTCGTTCCTCTGAGAATCTGTCTGTCCTCGTTCACCTTTCCGGGGAAGATTTCAATGAAAGTCATTTACATTTATTTTAGCACAGTCCTGCTGTTTAAAGCACAGCACGGTTTCCTTTAAAGGTTTCACGGTAACACTTTATTTTACAGTGTCCTTGTTACATATTTTACATGTACTTACCATAGTAATAACAGTAAATTATGCATAATTACAAGCAAATAACCCTCAACCAAACCCTAATCCTACTCTAACCCTATAGTAAGTACATGTTGTTGCTTAATATTACTCAGTACTTAAATATATAATTACACTGTATTAATGACACCTTAAAATCAATGTGTAACTGGTTTCACTTTAATTTAAAGTATGTGCACTTGTTCTTACTTAAGAAAGTACTGGGTGATATAAGGTAACTACATGAGTTAAGGTTAGGTTCATGGTAAATAACCATTATTACCCAGTTATTGTAATTTCTATAATAAGTACATAGTATGTACATGGGGAACATGACTGTAAAATAAAGTGCTAATGTTGTTGCAGATTAAATATAACACAGATAACATATAACATGGTAACACTGGATAACAATAGTACATGAATAATCTTGTACTAATACCTGAATTAATACTTATGAACTAGTGAAGGCATGAACCTTAACTTCGACTGAATCACATGGAGTCTATAAGAAATATTTTGACTTATTAAATATTTGAAATAATTTGACATAATTTAATATTGTCATAATTTAAACTTTTGACGTCTGCAGCTTCGTCATAATCATTACTGGATGGAACATGATTAGTTTGGCAATAGGTAACACTTTATTTCGATGGTCTAATACTCTAATGAGAGTAAGTGCAATCAAAATAAATTGTAACGCATATTTTTAATCAGGTTAGATATTGATTAATATCTCAAAAACTTTTCAGGGCGTCTCTACTTGACTGCGTCCACCATGTTTGTAGTTCTTTGTGTTTGTAGTTCTGAACCCAATCCTCCTCCAAAGCGCAATGGTTTATGGGTAATAGGGAGCATGCATGGATACACACTTCAAAAATCTACCGGAAACAGTGGCCATCCCGGGATACTTTCGTCGGCAGAGCAAAACTACACAAAGTATTACACATATAGGGCCAGATTTACTAACAGCTTGTGCCAGTGCAAACCCTCTTTTGGTGTTAAAAACCTAGTGTCAGGACTTACTAAAGACACACAGTGAAAAACTAGCGCTGGAAAGGCCTGGACAGGGTTATTCCTGCACCTGATGTTATTGCATATGTAGGAGTTTCTCTTTCAGACAGTATTTATGAGGAGAGTATTAAATGAATCACACAAGGTGATTTAATAAGGTTTGCACTAGTCAATGTTCTGGTGTTTGTGTCATTATTTACCGCCCAAAAAAGCACGTCTTAAACCAGACGCTAATTTGCGCTGCTGTTGTTAGATTGTGTTGGTCATTATGGAAATGATCCGGCTGCGTCTGTGTTCTTTAATGTGTGTGTCGTCAGTAGATCACGAGCAGGACTTTCCCATCGGAGCTTTTCTGGGATTATAGCGCTCTCACGCTAATCTGCCCTGTTTAGTAAATCTGGCCCTTACATGAGTACTCAAAACACAGTATTAATAAGTCAGTCATCAGAGGGTTAGATTAGTTTTTTTCTGTATAATTTGATGCATTGGCCCTTATACTCAGCATGTTAGCATCACGATCTGAACCCCGTGGCACGATCATCCCTCCATCATGTTGGAATGGAAGCATCATCTCTGTTTATTTCTGACGTTCAGCCTGGACTTGTGTTGACTGTGTTTCCTCTGGTGAGAAGGAATTCGTCCTGATTGTCATCTTCAATCAAATGCTATTGATTTCCTTAAGTGCAGCATTGATTTATATGACAGCGTCAGTGAAATGCTACGGTCAGTGATGGCGTGCTCGACCGCTGCTGTTGTGCTGACAGTCAGTGAATCAGAGGCCTGTATTACTCATGTCTTCAGCAGACGCTGGTACATATGGAGCCGGTAGCAAGGGTAAAACAAACAGTCGCTCTCACACGTCATGTCTTAATAGAAATGTAAAGCAGTGCTTTTATTAAACATGCATTTGGAGCCCAATTCAGGTTTCATGTAAATGCCATTAGCCTGAAGCAGAGTTAATCTCATCAATGTACACAAAGGATTTTATTTTAGTACTTGTGTTTTGAATTCTCATATTTTCAGCATCAATTTGACAGCAAAGACATGCAAGATGAAAAAAAGCCTTCATATATAAAGCATTATAAAGAATTTGAATGCATTAATTTTGCCATGTAATACACCTTATAATGCATTGTATGTTCTCAAGAATAATTGCAACTACAGTTTTACTAATACAGGCTTTATGCCGAACGCCACATGATCCCACAGGAAAACTGATGCCGAGATCTATATGGACTTTTAAGGTTTTCTAAACAACTAACGGATGTTTTAGATCTCAATCTGCATATGCAATGGACATCAGTTATCTTGAGTAAAACGCCTCTATATTTAACGAAGAACAGACAAAAGAAAGACCTGAACTGGAAGCAATGAAACCTTGGTAACGCTTTAGAATAATGGTCCATCATTAATAAGTAACTATGCGGGAAGTAATGCAGGACTAATGAGTAGTTCTACATTAACTCTTCAGCTACTATTAACTAATATAGAAACAAGCTTAACTAACCAGTAAGTAATATCAAATTTAGGAGATAGTTCATTATTATGTAATCAATAATTACTTAATGAGATAAGCCTCATTAATAACTATTAACTAATTATTAAGAATATTATATCGTGTGTCTTAGACGTAATCAGTCATCATTTTTACTCTGAATGTAGTCATAAAATACATCACTAATTACCCAAGTGTTACCTAGTCACTATACAGGAACTACTAGTGATCTGGACCATTATTTTAAAGTAAAAAAATATGTTTTTCACATTAAAATAATGGTCCAGATCACTAGTAGTTCCTGTATAGTGACTAGGTAACACTTGAGTAACTAGTGATGTATTTTATGACCACGTTGAGAGTAAAGAAAAAGACAATTGCTGACGTCTCAGACACGTTAATGTTGTGATTAGTAATTCATTAGTAATTATTTATAATTTGTCATAATTACCTATTAGTTCTTAATGATGCCAATATCATTAGGCAATTATTGATTACCTAATAAGGAACTATCATAGTCCTAAATTTGATATTACTGATTAGTTAAGCTTGTTTCCATATTAGTTAGTAGTAGCTGAAGTGTTCATGTAGAACTACTCATTAGTCCTGCATTACTTCCCGCATAGTTACTTATTAATGATGGACCATTATTCTAAAGCGTTACCGAAACCTTTTTTACAGAATACGGAAGTTTATTGTGCGCAAATCAATTGTTACACCAGGTATACTGGATTAAAACACATGACAAACAAGGAATGTTTGGTTAAAATTTTAAATGTGGTTAAAATTATTTGTGAAAAGATATAATGCATTATAATGTACATTATGAATACCAACAATGTTACCAACAATTATAATAATATGACTGTAATTAAAGCATACTTCTGCTGAAAATACTATATTATTATCCTCAGATTTGAATGTTATGTTAATAACAGGGTTATTTTTGCGGCTGACTTTATTGCATATGCATTTGTAGGAGTTTCTCTTTCATACGCAGTATTTATATGAGGGGAATATGAAATGAATCATCATGCACTCTCTTGAAATGAAAACAAACGGCATTAAATGTCTGAGCTCAGGATGATCATGCTCTCTATTACACACTGTGTGATGCAACATCACGCAACGATGACACAGTATTTCTTCTACAGTAGCCGTCAGTTAGAGTAAAACTTTACCCATAAGCCACCTGTTCTGAAACTTCAGGGAACGCGTTTGAGAACAAGGGACATGCAGATTCATCAAGATTTGGATGCTTGGTTCTATAATGACAGTATTTGTGTGTCTTACATCATTTTTTAAAAGCATCATATCACTTCATTGTCAAAGCCTATGATTAATACCTAACAACACAATATGGCATTACACCTCCATCAAATGATGAAACGACTCATGACAGCCTATAAGTTATGTGTGTAATTAGGCAAAGGAACAACACAAAAGCTTTTTATGTTGAGTCGTGTCGTGTTTTGTTTCTCAAAGAACCATTATATAATGGTCACTTGTTATTGCATCATTGTTCTCGCTTCTCTTAAAGGTTGGCAGCTCTTTCATACGCTCGATCTCCTGAGATCCCGTAGCCTTTCGCTTTACACAATCTGTCAAGCATCAAGCGGACCCTTTCATGAATGATATCAAACCGAGTCTATATGAATCGCCATGTGGTTTCTCCTTTGTCAAGCTTTCCCTGGACTCAGCTAATTATGATTTTTGACTCATTACGAAAGCATTATTCTCAACAGGTTTAGCCCTCTAATATTGTCACATACAAACACAACAACGTGTGATAGACAGTTTTATTGACAAGGACCGAATGAACTGAAGGAATTTGTATGACCAGCTCTTTCTCAATTTGAGCTCACTTTCACAGAGATATCTCTGTCAGTGAGTTCACGAAACGACCTCAGGGCATGTGATGGAGCGAGCTGTGATGGAGCCGTTCTTCAACTATAGTTCAGGAGCACGAAGACAGCCGGCTTCATCATGTTTGGACTGGGAAACTGATGCTTGGTTTAATCCTCTCTCCCGTTCAGGTCTCTCGTCACACTGTGATATTCACTATAGCATCAAGGACATGAGGACTTGTGGCATTGCTTTAGCTAGTTAGTTACTCAGGAGAAGACACCAGCTTAACTGTTTTATTCAGTTTTTTCATCCCTTTAGTTCATTTACCAAAGCAGAGTGAATGAGTGTGGATCTGTAGAGGCGTCACGAGAGACACAAGGCATGCAACCCAGCAAGCAATAGCCGTCATTGCAGCGTCTCGGTTAACTATAGACCCGATATAGTCTGACTGTGAGGAACACACTTCTAGCCAAAATAATCTTGAATTTTGTAGTTTTTGCCAAAATAACTTGTGAGATGTATGATATTCCATCATGTCAGAAAAGAAACAGTGATTACAAGGTGTTTGGTTTCATTTCTTCATTCGTTCCATTTCTTTGCTATCTAATTGAAGACTAGTCTATTCTTGGGCGATGGTTTAGACGTACACTACCGTTCAAAAGTTTGGGGTCAGTAAGATTTTTTCATGTTTTTAAAAGAAGTCTCTTCTGCTCACCAAGGCTACATTTATTTGATAAAAAAACAAAAACAAAAAAAAACAGTGATATTGTGAAATATTATGACAATTTAAAATGACTGTTTTCTATTTTAATATATTTAAACTGTAATTTATTCCTGTGATCAAAGCTGAATTTTCAGCATCATTACTCCAGTCTTCAGTGTCACATGATCCTTCAGAAATCATTCTAATATGAGGATTTGATGATCAAGAAACAGTTTTTTAAATTTAAATTTAAATTTTATTTTTTGGGGAAATAAATCAAATAAATCAATACTTTTATTCATCAAGGATGAGTTAACCTGATCAAAAGATACAGTAAAGACATTTATAATGTTAGAAAATATTCAATTTTAAATAAATGCTGTTCTTTTGATACATCAAAGAATTTTGGGGAAAAAAACTGTTTTCAACATTGATAATAATAATGAATGTTTCCTGGGCTGCGTTTGGACGGCTATTAGACGTCTTTTAAACGCAGAATTGCATGCTGGGAAGCCGCTCACCAAAGACAATCATTGGAGGTTCACTTTCACAATTTTGAATTCACTCGCTGTCTGTCTGTCTGTGCATTAGTGGTGGGGATTTTTCCCAGCTAACAAGCGACGTTCCAACAACGTTCTTTATTGCAACAAGCTGACAAGGAACGTTCAAAGAACAAACGTTCTTCCAGGAATGTTAAAGTAAAGTTATCCGGTCTAAACACATAATTAATACATCATTCTTTTTTTTCTGAAATGTTTTAGTTGGACATTCGTCTAACATTTTTAGTTTCAAAACGTTCAGAGGACATTCAAAAGTAACATTCCCATAATGTTTAAAGAATGATCAAATTGAATGTCTCCTTTACGTTCATATAATCAAGAAAAAACGAGTTAAAAGCATGTATAAAAAGCTAAGTGGAGTGAGAGCTAGGGAGGCGGATTTGAACAGTTTTGTGTGTTTGGTTCAGAAAGGTTTGAGAAGTCCTGCTCGAGGGAATGATTCGCTCTGCTATCTGTGTTTCAGCACGTAATGGCGACTGAGCGGAAACATGTTGCCCAGGGATCAAAATGCCACTCGGCTTCATATTTTGCTATTAAAAGACTCTCCTCGCCGGTGCATTAGAGACGTTTCTCCATCTGCCCATCTCTTGTTTTCTAGTCTCTGTTGTTGATGTGACCTGTTGCACTTCAATGCCCTGTCAGTTGTTTACAATTTGGCGTTAAAATTTCCAGATGATGGCCATAAAAGGCCAATATCGACCGCAGGATGAAGAAACACAACCAGACAGATAATGAGAGCTGAATCACCAGAGGCTTTTCCTCTCTGATATGTATCTAAGTGGGCCAGCACACCTATACGCTGTTATCTGCGGCTGGAAATTGTCTAGTGTATATTCGAGGTGGAGAGAGAAGCTGTAGCTGTAATGGTTGTTATTGGAAGGTATATTACCTGAATTGATTGTGAGTGACTGATAAAGACTTTGAGGTTGCAGAAACAAGTTTGCAATGTATATTTAATCTTGCATGACAGTTTGGGTGTTAATCAGTAGTGACATATCCTCAGATTGGTTCTTTAATCTTAGGTAAACAAAACTGAGAAGGCTGAAGTAGTGCAGACCGGTCTCAGTGCATCATGTTTTACCCATCAGGTGATCTCATTAGCATTCATATACGCAACTTTTACAGGTACGTTTCTGAATGCTCAAGTCAACTGTACAGTTTGCAAGCATCTAAAATGTAAAAGTATGCACACGTGTAATGCTTTAAAAATAAAAAAATCGTTATAAAGTGTTACCACTATCAATGCATTAATAATTTATGGTTCAGTTGATGTGCAAACATAAGCAATTGTGTGCAATCAAACTTTACCTATGATAATATTGTATGTAGACTGTTTTCCTGAATTACATCTACTTAAGTGCACTTAGCAGACGCTTTTATCCAAAGTGACATTCAAGGTGTATATTTTGCATGTTCGCAGGGACAGACCCTATGATCTTCGTGCAGTGAATACCTCTGGCTGATAGAAAGCATTCTGTTTACAAGATATGTCAAGTTTGTTAGAGTTTAGTATATCAGTCAGTATATTTACTGTAAAGACACGTCATTTTAAAGTGGACCTATTGTGCTTTTTTACATTCGTTCTTTAGTGTGTAGTGTTGCTGTTTGAGCATGAAAAAGCTCCAAAAGCACAAAAACGGCCTGGTTGAGTTAGTTAGTAGTGTGTTAAACTGGCGGTTATGGTAAGGGGCGGGACATTTCCCAAACACACTCGAAGCGCTCGACCAATCACAACACACTGCTCCAGCCGACCAATCAGAGCACAGTGTACTTTTCAGAAGGAGGGGCTTCATAGAGACAGGAAGTAAACAGGGCTGTGTTTCCTGAAAGCATTTTTAGCCAACTATTGTCGCAAGTTCTGTGGTTATCAGCAGTTCAACCAGTCGGTGTTTCCCGAAACCAGTTCTAACGAACATCACAAACAGCATCTCAGAGTTGTGTGTGTGGAGCGACAGATCTCCTGTGGTTAGAAGAGGAGTTTCTAGTTTGCATGACATGTGGACTCAATAAATCCTGATCTTGAGCAAAATAAGCAAGCTGACATTCAGTACAACCTGTGTCTTTAATTTAGAGTACATACAAATGTCATTTACGTCTTTTAGTTTGTCAAGAGATTTAAAGCACCGTTGTTGAAGAGTGCGCATGTGTGAACGAGCTCTAGTGTGTGAGAACGAGCCTATGATTGAATCTGGAATTAAAGCAAAATAACTGAGAAAAATTTGAAAAAGTCCTCAGATGTCATGTCTGTAATTTATAGCAAAACATCAAGTGTTAATTCAATCTCAGACAGTTTAATTAAAAGTAGTCATTACTCCACCACATGCGTGACATCATTAAAGGCACAATATGGGATTTTTTCTCCACTAGGGGTCGCTAACCTATTTACAATAACAAAGGCGTAGATTGATGACGCAACATTTGCTATGAATTATGGATTTTGTCGTCAACGTCAAGCCGACCGATCTAATAATGTATATGGATGACTGAATACATCGATGCTTTTATCATGACTGTGATATGAAGCAGTTCGGGATTGCTAAGAGACAGCTATCAGCTCCAAACGCGATGCGAGTCCCGCGGATATAAAAGGAATATGGACATTTCATTCTACCGAACTACACGCAGAATTACTACTCACAGGTCAGTTTATTAGACAAATTAAACTTGAGAGGTAACGCAGCGCTGTTTCACTCGGTCTAACATTACACTATCACTCTAAACTGCATTTGAATGTGTTGAAATGTATGTGTTAACATTAGTTTGTCTGTATGAGACTAGCAGTAAGCTAGATAGATCAACATTAGAATAACATACAGATCATATTCTATCATTTTATCATTGTTGAACTATATAACCTTGATTAGTTTTATGTAAATGTGCTCACCTGTTTAATAAAGTACATGTAGGAGTTGTCGAAGTCTCGGACGTGGAGCTCTCGTTTATATAGTGTCCATGGGAGCTCTCGACATCTCGAAAACACCACGCTGATATTGATTCTCGGTTTAGTTCTCCTTTTTTATCCAAAGTCTGCTTGCCATGGTCCATAATGTTTGAACGAAACAACAACAGCGTGCAAATAGACATTGCGAACTACACAGTTGTCCGCGTCAGTTTGGTTACTATCAGAGGGCTCTGGTTCATAGCTCTGGTTGCCATGGCAGCACGAGCGGAAACCAGAGACAACACGGATATGACGGCATTGACGGCGACAAAACGGAAATAAAGACACGGTCCGTGTCTTCGAATTAAAATAGTAATATCTCTGGATTTAGAAGTTAATTGGAACTGTCGGGATAATGTAAATACACAACTTTAAAAAATATATAACATAGATATAGTGATTTTTTATATTTTTAAATAAAAAAAAATACATATTGTGCCTTTAACCAACGTGGTTGAACGATCAATTTGCGACAATACGGTTTCGGGAAACAGTCGTGAGTCGTGACTAGAGTTGATTTCTTCAACGATGCGTCGTACTATAGTAGTGAAGCAGCGAGTGACGTCTCTGTACGGGAAACACACTCCACTGACAGACTGGGAAGAGAGGAGCCGCAACAATGGAGAATATGAGGAAATGATCAACATTCAAGCAGGAAAACCTGTTCTAGTAGAGCCTGAAACAACATCAAGACTGTAAAAGGGCATCTCTTTGAACATCATTAGTCGTTTTAAATTAGTCATACAGTATAATTATTTTTTTCAAATCAACTAATTTGTTTTTCCACTTAAAATGTTAGTCAAGATTTTTTGGGATCAAAGCATCATCATCATGCAATTACTTTTTTTAAAGGATTTTCTCTTTAACTTATTAAGGACAGTTTTGCCAGAAATGCCAGTCTCTCGCTGTAAAGCCTCAGTCTCTGTAATCACATTTGAGCAGTGCGTCCAACATTTACCTCTATTAGAATCATTTTGACAATTTGGCCCTCCTTAAATGTGGCAATATGAGAGTTTCACTCAACGATGGTCCTGGGAAAAGTCAAATCTGTCGACCTATCAACAGGTCAACAGCGTTTGCCATCATTCACACCCACTTTACTGGGAAAATTATGCAATTTATCTCATCACGGCTTTAACAAACTTATGAGCGTGAGGAAATATTTGACCCCGATGAAACTCACTAACTGGTTTAAATGGATTTACGAGGCATCATATCGTGATACGCCACTCCAACACGCTCATGTGGGCGTACGAGGTTGGAGAAGGTCACGATTCTAACATGCATTTGGCTGGGAAGTCTGCTTCAGTGTGGAAATGGTGGAACAGTGGTATTTTTGAACATGGTTATGTAACTTACACATCACCCACAGTCAATTTGAAAGGGCCTGATCAGATCTGAACTCTGATGTGCAACTCAGCTGTAGTTTTTTGGAGTTCTATCACAGCAATAATTTCAGTTTGTTTATGCTGAAGTCTTTCCCCCCTTAAATTTTTACTTGGCTCTCAAAGTGGATGAAATGCAAGCAGGTCATTTGAATTCAAACCTCATTACGTCCTGGAACATACAGATAGAGAAGTCCAATTTGCATTTAGATTGTTTCAGCAGAAGTAAATTAATCATTAAACTTTTTCCCTTCCTTCCTTCTTTCCTTCCTTCCCCCTTTCCTTTATTTTTTTTTTGCATATAGGCATGCACATTCAGGCACTAGAAGTACAATAAAAAGAGGGATTGTGATGTCATTATTACATATGCTCAAATGCATGATTCTGAGACGCTCACCCTGTGTTTCAGAGGCACAGATGAGCCAGTAACCACATCAGGATTTATCTTTCTCTGCATGATTAACAGACATTTTACTGAAACCATGATTTGGTTTAGTGTGATTATGAAATTTCAAGGTTTTAATTAAGTAAATATACGTGCAGCATGTTTAATGCTGAAGCACACTGTGGTCCGGTTGGAGTTTGAGTCACTTATAATGTGCATTTTATGTGCCAAACATCTTCCCAAACTTGTAGAGATGCATTTAAAAACCTGCCGTCCAACAAAAGAGAATATTTAATGACATGTTTTTACTCCAAACTCACTTCATAGCGTCAGTCAAGTCTTTGAAATAACTTCCTTTTGTGATCTGATGTGGCTTCATATCATACGAGGCAGAAATACTATTATTTAATAGTATTTTTCAGTGAAAAAGGACGTCGAAAAGCATTGCATTGCAAATATACTTTATTCTTATAGAAATACCTGAGATGTCTAAAAGAACACATATTGTCGCAATCATATGTTTGTTTATTGTCTTGATGTTTCATCAAAACGTCTCTATCTGTGTTTCATTCTACTAGCGATAGCTGGAGGCGTTTGTCCATATCAGGGATTTCCTGAAACGCCATTAGTTTTATAACTTCTATGAGTCTCACTTCTGCTCGAGGGCGCCCTCTGGCTACAAGTATGAATGAAACAGACATTATACATGTGTTTACTCAATAATGCTCAGTCACAACACCATATTTTGGGTAAAAATAGTAAAAATAACACTTCCCTCCTATTATTATTATTTTTAAATAAACATATGCAAATCCATAGGTTTTCTCCAGTGTAGAGAAGTGTACAGGAGTCGTGTCTCTCAGTGGATGAATACGATTTCCTGACAGTCAAATACGTTTTTCATAATAATTGAATATCTTATAATAACATTTTGGACCTTTCTAATGATTTATCAAAAAATTAAGCAGTACTTTCAAGTGTCCAACCAAAACGGATGGATATTGTTTGGATTATGATTGGGCTTTGCAAAGAAAATCGACTCAATGTTAGGAAAGGTGTTAGCCTATGTTCCTGCCGTCTGTCACTTTTGTCAAATTAAGACATTTCTTGTTAAGTTTTGTATTTTGTGTGCCCTGTATGGAAACTTTAATGTCCTTTTTTCAGTCACATGCCCATTTAAGTGATGATACTTGTGGTTGTTTCCAGGATTGTTATACTTGTGTAATATATAACTTTCAACCTCTGTATAGCACCAGCGTACCTGATAAGGTTAGCGTACCTGATAAGGCCTATCCAGTATGGACATTTTATCGATCACTTGCTTTTTCTTCACCACGCTTTTGCATTCAGACTTTTTTCAAGTTAAACCTCCTCAGATATTAGGTTTGAGTTCTGGTAAATGTTGGACGTTTCCATGTACACACCCGGAGCTGTTTTGCTTGTGAGCTTTGCATCATGCTTCACTGTAGTCTTTGCATGCATTAAAAGATTAAAAGGCAGATGAAGCCGATGCATCCTCAATGAAAGCGATCAGTTGTGTGGACTCTCCCGGTGACTATTGCCAGGAATTCCCCATGGATGGGCGCAGGATCAATACAGGATCTCGTGGCCCAAAAAGATGAGTCTTCTGTGTCCAGCAAATGAACATTCATGTTGACTTGAATCTCTCTCTCTCTTGGCACGTAGTGAATCATTTTAGATTTATATAAGCATATCATTGAAACCCTTTACATTGCATTTCATTTCTGACTTTAACCTGTATAAACATCATTAGCGGAATGAGAAAACCTTCATCTCCTTAAGTCTCCAGATCGATTGATGTCAGTCGTGAGATGGACTGGGGCCAAGCTGGCTGAATGATCAATCGATTGATGCTGAGTGTCAGTTCTCTTATTCCTGCAGTTTGTCCATCAGAGAGTCTTTCTGAATGTGCCCTTGTGTTATTCCTACAGGTGTTTGGCATGGAGAAACCTGACAGGAGAGCGATGACACCAAAGTCACACAACAGACGCTGGCCAGACTCAGACGATCTCTAGCCAGATTGTGCAAATGTGCCAAGCTAAAAATAGGATGGCTTGGTAGGTCTTGGTTTTGTAGATCAGATCAGGACAAAATGGTAGATTGTCGCCAAGCCTCGGGATTTGAGAAAGTGCCAGATCTCATCTGATTATGTCGACATGCTGTTCGGCCTCAGTTTGCACTTGCACTTGTGTTTATTTAGAGAAGAAGGTTCATGAATCATATTTCAAGTCGCATTTTTATAAATCCCTCAATGCACAACCATATACTCGTGTGACTTTCCCTCAGCTGTGATTGGATAACTGGAGTAGATAACCAATGGCGTCGCAACATCTCTAATGTTGGTTTGGTGTTTCTGAAACGCCAGAGTCGAAGTGTGTGATCAGAATGATTTGGTTTAATTCCCTTCAGAAGCGTCTCACACACACGAGTGTGTTCCCGAACACCAGCATCCGAACGCAAGAGAACATGACAGCGTTTACTGTGTTTCGTCTGACGCTCTGAGACGATCGTTTATGATGGAGGGAAAAACAGCCACATTGCAGAAACGTACTGTTTTATTACTGATATTTTGTACCAATTTCCCAGGAAGTGACGATTTTGTTCTCTAGATCACATGGGATGGAAACACTGCTTTATTCAGAAATGTTTTATGCCATATTGTAATTGTGTAATTCTGTTAAATTCGCAATCTTGCCCTCTGGGAAGCTCTGAAATTGACTACAAAAGTTGTAAGGACTACAAAAATGGCTGAAAAACATAAAAGACACAGTGTCTGTGTTGTTGTCATTCATTAACGTGCCCAAAGTTGTCATGTTTGAAATACAGTTTCAGACAAAAGTTTGAAAAACTTTGTTTTGTCATTTCAATTTCTTTTAGTAAAAAAGTGTATATGTCAAAAAAAAAAAAAACTGTTGGCCCACTGTTTGTAATTTATGCAATATATAATATTTTCTATAGTGAACAATAAACATAAGAACACTTTGTTGTATTGGAATAATTCCAAATAATACACTTTTCCCCTCCACAGGACACAACTGTTCGATCATACAACGACATCTAAAACGGTTATGAAATCGAGCAGAATTCCAGTAAAAAAAAAATCCATGACAGGCAAGAATGGCTTTAAGGGTTTCCGTAAAAAAGGATCGATCTAAACAGAGAAGAGATTGCAGATAAACAAATGGATATGTGTTCTCAGTATTGACGTCCTCCTCCTCAGTCTCTTTGTAATTATAAAGAGCCTCGCGTTTGAAAGAAGTTAAAGGCTGAAAACTGAGGCTCTCCTTTAAAGCCTCAAGTTCACATGACTCATCAATGACATTTACAGGCTCGAATGCCATTGCTTTTCCCATTCTTTGAGCAAAGGATCTTGAGTCTATCATTTGACAATTTATTTCATTTCCTTTCTACATGTAGACCTCCAGAAAGAGGTCAAAATTTCCATGCCGTGAAAGATTTCTCAGTATGGCTGAATCACATGCATGCTCAGAAATAGATTTGGTTTTATTTACAACAGAAGTTTAATTTAATATCCCGTTTTTAAAGACCCAATTATTGCCTAGAGTTTCAGAAGACATTTTAACAATTATATATGCTTAAATGCACCCATATAATGCGATCGGAGCTCATGTAAACGAGTGCTGTGATTATGTTAATGTGATTATGCTTCATAATTAGAGTGATCATAATTGCAGTAAAATATCTGGAGTATTGCAGTTTACAGTCACGCTTAAATCACATTTTTCCCTGTGCTGTTGTGCAGATGATGTTGTGCACTCATGAAAAGGTTTGCATACTGACATGCGTTTACTGATGTTTGCAAGGCCAGGTAATGGAGAACTGGTGAGGGTTTGCGTTTGACACAGGAAAATTAAAACAGAAGCAACTATTGTATTTGCATTGAACATTTTGTGTTGTCAAGTCAATTGGCACAACATTTCCTTGCAAATAATTTTCACTTTTACTCACACTTATCAGCATCAGTCACTTTATTAAATGATAAACCAAAACACACCCAGGAGAATAGGGGATTACTCCGTGATCTGGATCTACTGTTGATGATTTGACATGATCCAGGATTGCTGGAGTTTTCAGGAGTGTGTGTGGTTTAAATCCCACAGATAATGCCTGACTCAGAATAACAAGCAACTTTTAATGAACACAAAGATATCAGAAGCCACACATATACAACACAACATAAACAAGACGATGAACTGAGGGCTATAAATACACGAAGGGCTAATCTGAAACCATGACGACTAATAAAGAGCTCGAAACACTGGGAAAACAGAGGCAAAGAAAACCATGACGAGACCGAGAGCTCAAACCTGCTTATTTTACATTAACACGATTACTGTGTCTTTTTAAAGGTGGAAGTCTGTCCCAGTGTCAGCGAGAAATGTGGAAAATAAAAGAGCTGGATTTATCTTTAATGAACACAGTCTCAGGTTAAAGGGCCTTTCACACGGAGCGCGATGACGTCACGATGACGGTCTGGAGAAGAGATGTTGAGTGTCATCATTAGTGTTTCACAAACACCGGATTTGGCCTGACAGTGTGAACGAGGCTGAAGTGAACCAGTGTGAGATCTGTAAGTGATCGCTCACCGTGTTCCTGTTCATCTGGGAAAGGAAACAAGGATTGGAAGGTTCAGCGTGTGTGTGACAGCAATCGCTGCTCTGTTTACTCGGCTCTTCTGCCCCGGCGTTGAGGAAAGAGCAGGTCGCGTGTTCTAATGAAAGATAAACACTGGTGAACGTTTTAATTCTGCTGAGAGACATTTAGTGTGATTTGAGAGGTCATTGGCTGTCCACTCCACTAATCCATTTAATGAGCTTCAAACATGCAGGAACTGAATCACAGGCGAAGGTTTTCATGGATGAATCCGCCGTCTCTCTTCTCATCAGTGTTCTGCAAATCAACATGTGATTCACTGTTTCCGTCGATTATGACCAGTGTTATTTCAGTATTATTTATATACTATTATATATATATATATATATATATATATATATATATATATATATATATTTGTTTTGAAATGTATTTATTTTTATTCCTTACTATTTTTTTTATGTGCTTTTGTCATTTTTATTATTTTAATTTAGCTTTAATTTGTTTTTATTTCAGTTTGAGTCATTTTAGTACTTCAAGGCCAAGGTAACATTTTTTATTTCACAAACAATTATTAATACTTTAAATTTTTTTAGTTTTAACAAAAATATGTTCTAAGAATATTTTGCTAACATTCCTATTAATTGTTGAAAACATTATTTCTGAATGTTTTCTAAACATTCAGATTTTAAATGTTTAATATATATATATTTTGGTTATACATAAGGGAATGTTAAGACATACGTTAAGGGAACATTTCATTGTGTCATTATTCAAAAGATAAAGGAACGTTACATTGTATCATTTTTCAAACGTTATTGTTACTTTTGAATGTTCTCGGAAGGTCCTGAAACAAGTAACATTTAAAAAATGGACATCCAACTAAAACGTTTCAAAAAGTTCAGTGAACGATGTATAAATAATGTTTTTGTGCTAAAGGTTTGAGAATTTGATTAAAGACCGGGTTATTTAGAATGAACCTTCTATTTTTCAACTGTTTACACACACATCCAGGAACTGCACACACAACATGCAAAACTCCTCACATCTCTTCTAAAATGAAGCACTGCATTCAAAATATCCCAAACATCTCAAAAGCAAACATTTGTCTTGCGTTACAAACACCTTTGCCATAATATTATATTTTTGGATATATCATATACACACAGTTATTCAACACCTAAAGCTCTTCTGTCATGAGCTCCTGTGTTCATTTCTGGACAAGACTGAAAGTAATCGGCAGAGAGAAGTTGAAAATCTCACGGTAAACACGAAAGCAAGATTGAAACCAAACTTTATTTGTTTCACTGTAAGCATTTGTGTTTGTGAATACAGAATTACACAGTCCGAAAAACCTATAACTCGACCTTTGACCTTTTATGGGCCTATTCTAAAGCCATGATTGGCTGGTGTTCAGGAAAGCTATGAGTGTTTGCACATGTGAGGAGTGTGTGTGAGTAGTGAGTGTGTGAGTGTGTGAGTGTGTGAGGAGTGTGTGTGAGGCTCTGATGAATTACTGTGGTGTTTTGATAGGTTGTGTTTGAAAAAGGAAATCAAGATTAGATGTTTGTGTGTTACATAGAGAACTGTGTGTTGTGGTTTGCAAAGAGTGTTTTATGAAATTAAAATTTTGAGATTTAGTGTCTGGTTTTGCAGATTTTGTGTGTGTTTCTGGTGTTTGAGTGTCAGGTTTCAGAAATTGTGTGACAAGTAAGGATTTTTGTGTGAAACTGGAACAATGTTGTTTAAACACAATTGCCTTTTGCAGCAGGAAAAACACAAGCTATAAAATCCTCTTGGTTTTATGCTAATTTAGACATGATATAATTGGTGTGAGGGCCCGTGTTCACTGCGCCTGCAAACACACACACACACACACACACACACACACACACACACACACACACACACACACACACACACACACACACACACACACACACACACATTCATGAGGAGAGAATCTCAAGAAGTCTTTGTTGTTGACTCTCATATCTACTACAAAGGATCTGCGATAAAGCAAATCAGAGGTTACATTCTTTATATTTATCTAGCGCTGTGTATGTTTTTCCTGATGTAGTTGTTGAGAAAATAATTGCGCTCATATTTCAAAGGTATCGCTTTGGGAGGAGAAGCTCCAGGTGAACAATCCTGCGGTTCTGTCACTTTATCTGAGAGATTGTAAAGACAGGGGACAAATGAAGGGAAAAGGCAAAAGAAGAAATGCACCAGTGGCCTCAGTAAACACACACACACACACACACACACACACACACACACACACACACACACACACACACACACACACACACACACACACACACACACACACACACACACACACACACACACACACACACACACACACACACGCGCACACACACACACACACACACACACACACACAGAGTGCAGAGCATATGGTTTGGCAGATGTGGGTCCCAGGGTGACATTGCTGGATCATCTTAAAGCCCGAGGTGTTCTCAGCATTTCTAATTATGAAGTGATCAATGCCTTTTCAACACACAGTTTCATACATTAAGACTCAAACTCTGCGCTTCCTTAAACATCCCATCGGCTCCTAACTATCCCAGACATAACCGGAGTTATTAGGAGAGTTAGGGATGCAGTATTTCCCAACCTTTAGTTTTCTATGTGAATATACAGTAAAGTGTAATTTATTCCTGTGATCAAAGCTGAATGTTCAGCATCATTACTCCAGTCTTCAGTGTCACATGATCCTTCACAAATCACTCTAATATGATGATTTGATGATCAAGAAACATTTATGATTATTATCAATGTTGAAAAAAGCTTCAGATTTTTTTTTGTGTGGAAACTGATGCATTTTATTTTTCTGGATTCTTTGATGAATAGAAAGTTAAAAAGAACAGCATTTATTTGAAATAGAATTATACAATTATAAATGCTTTACTGTCACTTCTGATTAAAAATGTAAATCTTTCTTTCTTTCTTTCTTTCTTTCAATAAATAAATAAATAAATAAATAAACAAATCTTACAGACCTGAACTTCTGAGCATTAGTGTGTAGTGATGAAGAAGTGAGTGTAAACCACACTGAAATAAATGTCTTCTTTAGAGTTATATATGTGTATGGAATTATTAGCTGAATTGATCAGCCTACCATGTAATGACCTGAAGTGACTCACACACCTGTAGTTTACACTCATGTTTTCATGGACTGACTCCTGTGTTTAGCTCCTGAGTTGTAAGAGTGTTCGACCTCGCTATATTCAGACAGAATCAATCAAACATGAACAATACTGCTGATCCTTCACTTCCCCGTTCACGCAGATCTCGTCTCCTGAGATGGGTTAGGCAGAAGATCTCTGAGGAGCGTTTCTTTCTTTCCTCAGGATCTGTCCCTGTGTCTCTGTGTCCCTGTGTCCCTGTGTCTCTGTGTCCCTGTGTCTCTGTGTCCCTGTGTCTCTGTGTCTCTGTGTCTCTGTGTCCCTCTGTCTCTGTGTCTCTGTCACACAACAAACTGGAGAACGCAAGCAAACTCAGCCCAGATGAAGCACACACACTCTTATCACACCTGACACTGTTACTGTCAGCAAACACACACACATCTGACAAACACACACACCGCTGACAAACACACACACATCTGACAAACACACACACCGCTGACAAACACACACACCTGACACACACACACACCGCTGACACACACACACCACTGACACACACACACACCGCTGACACACACACACCACTGACACACACACACACCGCTGACACACACACACCACTGACACACACACACCACTGACAAACACACACACACCTGACAAACACACACACCGCTGACAAACACACACACCTGACACACACACACACCGCTGACACACACACACCACTGACACACACACACACCGCTGACACACACACACCACTGACACACACACACACCGCTGACACACACACACACCGCTGACACACACACACCACTGACAAACACACACACACACCTGACAAACACACACACCGCTGACAAACACACACACCTGACACACACACACACACCGCTGACACACACACACCACTGACAAACACACACCACACACACCACTGACAAACACACACCACACACACCACTGACAAACACACACCACACACACCACTGACAAACACACACCACTGACAAACACACACACCTGACAAACACACACACCTGACAAACACACACACCTGACAAACACACACACACCTGACAAACACACACACACACACACACACACACACACACACACACACCTGACAAACACACACACCTGACAAACACACACCACTGACAAACACACACACCTGACAAACACACACACCTGACAAACACACACACCTGACAAACACACACACACCTGACAAACACACACACACACACACACACACACACACACGCGCACACACACACACACACACACACACACACACAGAGTGCAGAGCATATGGTTTGGCAGATGTGGGTCCCAGGGTGACATTGCTGGATCATCTTAAAGCCCGAGGTGTTCTCAGCATTTCTAATTATGAAGTGATACAGTTTCATACATTAAGACTCAAACTCTGCGCTTCCTTAAACATCCCATCGGCTCCTAACTATCCCAGACATAACCGGAGTTATTAGGAGAGTTAGGGATGCAGTATTTCCCAACCTTTAGTTTTCTATGTGAATATACAGTAAAGTGTAATTTATTCCTGTGATCAAAGCTGAATGTTCAGCATCATTACTCCAGTCTTCAGTGTCACATGATCCTTCACAAATCACTCTAATATGATGATTTGATGATCAAGAAACATTTATGATTATTATCAATGTTGAAAAAAGCTTCAGATTTTTTTTTGTGTGGAAACTGATGCATTTTATTTTTCTGGATTCTTTGATGAATAGAAAGTTAAAAAGAACAGCATTTATTTGAAATAGAATTATACAATTATAAATGCTTTACTGTCACTTCTGATTAAAAATGTAAATCTTTCTTTCTTTCTTTCTTTCTTTCAATAAATAAATAAATAAATAAATAAACAAATCTTACAGACCTGAACTTCTGAGCATTAGTGTGTAGTGATGAAGAAGTGAGTGTAAACCACACTGAAATAAATGTCTTCTTTAGAGTTATATATGTGTATGGAATTATTAGCTGAATTGATCAGCCTACCATGTAATGACCTGAAGTGACTCACACACCTGTAGTTTACACTCATGTTTTCATGGACTGACTCCTGTGTTTAGCTCCTGAGTTGTAAGAGTGTTCGACCTCGCTATATTCAGACAGAATCAATCAAACATGAACAATACTGCTGATCCTTCACTTCCCCGTTCACGCAGATCTCGTCTCCTGAGATGGGTTAGGCAGAAGATCTCTGAGGAGCGTTTCTTTCTTTCCTCAGGATCTGTCCCTGTGTCTCTGTGTCCCTGTGTCCCTGTGTCTCTGTGTCCCTGTGTCTCT
>NC_138735.1:1742745-1780245 GCF_965113295.1 Leuciscus leuciscus | reverse complement strand
CACACCACTGACAAACACACACACCGCTGACAAACACACACCACTGACAAACACACACCACTGAAAAACACACACACCACTGACACACACACACACCACTGACAAACACACACACACCACTGACAAACACACACACCGCTGACACACACACACACCACTGACAAACACACACACACCACTGACAAACACACACCACTGACAAACACACACACCACTGACAAACACACACCACTGACAAACACACACACCGCTGACAAACACACACCGCTGACAAACACACACACCACTGACAAACACACACACCACTGACACACACACACCACTGACAAACACACACCACTGACAAACACACACACCACTGACAAACACACACACCACTGACACACACACACCACTGACAAACACACACACCACTGACAAACACACACCACTGACAAACACACACACCACTGACACACACACACCACTGACAAACACACACCACTGACAAACACACACCACTGACAAACACACACACCGCTGACAAACACACACACCACTGACAAACACACACCACTGACAAACACACACACCACTGACAAACACACACACCGCTGACACACACACACACACACCTGACACACACACACCACTGACAAACACACACCGCTGACAAACACACACCACTGACAAACACACACACCACTGACAAACACACACCACTGACAAACACACACCACTGACAAACACACACCACTGACAAACACACACCGCTGACAAACACACACCACTGACAAACACACACCACTGACAAACACACACCGCTGACAAACACACACACCGCTGACAAACACACACACCACTGACAAACACACACACCACTGACAAACACACACCACTGACAAACACACACACCACTGACAAACACACACACCACTGACACACACACACCACTGACAAACACACACCGCTGACAAACACACACCACTGACAAACACACACACCACTGACAAACACACACCACTGACAAACACACACACCGCTGACAAACACACACCACTGACAAACACACACCACTGACAAACACACACACCGCTGACAAACACACACACCACTGACAAACACACACCACTGACAAACACACACACCACTGACAAACACACACACCGCTGACACACACACACACACACCTGACACACACACACCACTGACAAACACACACCGCTGACAAACACACACCACTGACAAACACACACACCACTGACAAACACACACCACTGACAAACACACACCACTGACAAACACACACCACTGACAAACACACACCGCTGACAAACACACACCACTGACAAACACACACCACTGACAAACACACACCGCTGACAAACACACACACCGCTGACAAACACACACACCACTGACAAACACACACACCACTGACAAACACACACCACTGACAAACACACACACCACTGACAAACACACACACCACTGACACACACACACCACTGACAAACACACACCGCTGACAAACACACACCACTGACAAACACACACACCACTGACAAACACACACCACTGACAAACACACACACCGCTGACAAACACACACACCACTGACAAACACACACACCACTGACAAACACACACACCGCTGACACACACACACACACACCTGACACACACACACCACTGACAAACACACACCGCTGACAAACACACACCACTGACAAACACACACACCACTGACAAACACACACCACTGACAAACACACACCACTGACAAACACACACCACTGACAAACACACACCGCTGACAAACACACACACCGCTGACAAACACACACACCACTGACAAACACACACACCACTGACAAACACACACCACTGACAAACACACACACCACTGACAAACACACACCACTGACAAACACACACCACTGACAAACACACACCACTGACAAACACACACCGCTGACAAACACACACACCGCTGACAAACACACACACCACTGACAAACACACACACCACTGACAAACACACACCACTGACAAACACACACACCGCTGACACACACACACACACACCTGACACACACACACCACTGACAAACACACACCGCTGACAAACACACACCACTGACAAACACACACACCACTGACAAACACACACCACTGACAAACACACACACCGCTGACAAACACACACACCACTGACAAACACACACCACTGACAAACACACACACCACTGACAAACACACACCACTGACAAACACACACACCACTGACAAACACACACCACTGACAAACACACACCGCTGACAAACACACACCACTGACACACACACACACCGCTGACAAACACACACACCGCTGACAAACACACACACCACTGACAAACACACACACCACTGACAAACACACACCACTGACACACACACACACCACTGACAAACACACACACCACTGACAAACACACACCACTGACAAACACACACCACTGACAAACACACACACCACTGACAAACACACACCACTGACAAACACACACCACTGACAAACACACACCACTGACAAACACACACCGCTGACAAACACACACACCGCTGACAAACACACACACCACTGACAAACACACACACCACTGACAAACACACACCGCTGACAAACACACACACCGCTGACAAACACACACACCACTGACAAACACACACCACTGACAAACACACACCGCTGACAAACACACACCACTGACAAACACACACACCACTGACAAACACACACCACTGACAAACACACACACCGCTGACAAACACACACACCACTGACAAACACACACCACTGACAAACACACACCACTGACAAACACACACACCACTGACAAACACACACCACTGACAAACACACACCACTGACAAACACACACACCGCTGACAAACACACACACCACTGACAAACACACACACACTGACAAACACACACACCACTGACAAACACACACCACTGACAAACACACACACCGCTGACAAACACACACACCACTGACAAACACACACACCACTGACAAACACACACCACTGACAAACACACACACCGCTGACAAACACACACACCGCTGACAAACACACACACCGCTGACAAACACACACACCACTGACAAACACACACCACTGACAAACACACACCGCTGACAAACACACACCACTGACAAACACACACACCACTGACAAACACACACCACTGACAAACACACACACCGCTGACAAACACACACACCACTGACAAACACACACCACTGACAAACACACACCACTGACAAACACACACACCACTGACAAACACACACCACTGACAAACACACACCACTGACAAACACACACACCGCTGACAAACACACACACCGCTGACAAACACACACCACTGACAAACACACACACCACTGACAAACACACACCACTGACAAACACACACACCGCTGACAAACACACACACCACTGACAAACACACACCACTGACAAACACACACCACTGACAAACACACACACCGCTGACAAACACACACACCACTGACAAACACACACCACTGACAAACACACACCACTGACAAACACACACCACTGACAAACACACACCACTGACAAACACACACACCACTGACAAACTCACACACCACTGACAAACACACACACCACTGACACACACACACCACTGACAAACACACACCGCTGACAAACACACACCACTGACAAACACACACCACTGACAAACACACACCACTGACAAACACACACCACTGACAAACACACACACCGCTGACACAAACACACACCTGACACACACACACACCACTGACACACACACACACCACTGACACACACACACACACACCACTGACACACACACACACCACTGACACACACACACACCACTGACACACACACACACACCACTGACAAACACACACCGCTGACAAACACACACCACTGACAAACACACACACCACTGACAAACACACACACACCTGACAAACACACACCACTGACAAACACACACCACTGACAAACACACACCACTGACAAACACACACCGCTGACAAACACACACACACACCACTGACAAACACACACCACTGACAAACACACACCACTGACAAACACACACCACTGACAAACACACACCACTGACAAACACACACCACTGACAAACACACACACCGCTGACACAAACACACACACCACTGACAAACACACACCGCTGACAAACACACACCACTGACAAACACACACACCACTGACAAACACACACACCACTGACAAACACACACACCACTGACAAACACACACCTGACAAACACACACACACCTGACAAACACACACCACTGACAAACACACACCACTGACAAACACACACCTGACAAACACACACACACCTGACAAACACACACCACTGACAAACACACACCACTGACAAACACACACCACTGACAAACACACACCACTGACAAACACACACACCTGACACACACACACACACACACACACCTGACAAACACACACACCACTGACAAACACACACCGCTGACAAACACACACCACTGACAAACACACACACCACTGACAAACACACACACACCTGACAAACACACACCACTGACAAACACACACCACTGACAAACACACACCACTGACAAACACACACCACTGACAAACACACAGCGCTGACAAACACACACACACCACTGACAAACACACACCACTGACAAACACACACCACTGACAAACACACACCACTGACAAACACACACCACTGACAAACACACACCACTGACAAACACACACCACTGACAAACACACACCACTGACAAACACACACACCGCTGACACAAACACACACACCACTGACAAACACACACCGCTGACAAACACACACCACTGACAAACACACACACCACTGACAAACACACACACACCTGACAAACACACACACACCTGACAAACACACACCACTGACAAACACACACCACTGACAAACACACACCACTGACAAACACACACCACTGACAAACACACACACCACTGACAAACACACACCACTGACAAACACACACACCACTGACAAACACACACACCGCTGACACACACACACACCGCTGACAAACACACACCACTGACAAACACACACACACCTGACAAACACACACACACCTGACACACACACACACACACACCTGACAAACACACACACCACTGACAAACACACAAAAATGACTGCTTGCATTCACAGTTATACAGAGCACCAGTCTGATCTCAGGGTAAAAAAAAGTAGCCTATTGTAAAAAAAATTAAAAAATTAAAAAATTAATGGAACAGAGTTTAATTATAGTGCTACTGTTGATGATGATTATGATGATGACATATCAGCAATGCTTAAAGTCTCTTGTGTAATTTTGGATAAAGAGTTAATCTGGTTATCGTCTAGCAGTGGTTCTCAAGCCTTTAAGGACTTATTTAAATATATTATTATTAATGTAACTAATATGAATTTTTGAATATATTTATATGATTTTGAATATATTTAAATAATGTGTGTTAGTGTTAGATAGGATTATATTTGCATTGTGCTTTTTTGCACGTCTTTTGCTATTCAGTTCAGTGGGCAGCAGTTGACCAAATACGTATATGTGAGAAACACACACACACACACACACACACACACACACACACACACACACACACACACACACACACACACACACACACACACACACACACACACACACACACACACACACACGCACAGGGGCGTCGGACTGGGGGTAAAACCAGTACTGATTACCAGGGCCCCAAGGGGAGAGAGGGCCCTTGAAAAGTCTGGAATATATTTTATTTTACCTGGATATTTTCATTTCCTAATTGATTGACTGACTGGTCGCACCCCTTGCTAATGCGCCACATGGTTTAGTCCATCTGCACGCTTTCTGTTTATGTTATGAGCGCAAACTTCTGCTGTAGAAGTCTTTCTCAAAGAAAGCCAAATCAGGCCACCAAAAAAGAAAGCAAAGACAGGAGAAGGAGCGAAAACAAAATGAGGGGAAACAATTGGTAACTGACTTCTTTTCAAAGAAAGGTGAGCACAAACAACACGAAATCTATAGTGCTATTGCTTGAATATCTCCGCGATCGTTAGTGCTAAAAATGAACTGAGACAAGCTATTGAAAGAGCAGAACATACACTCTCAGATGATAATGTGGGGTGGATGAGGAACATGGGGGCCCATCAGGACTGCCTATGCATAGGGCCCGGGATCTCGTGCTACGCCCCTACACACACACACAGAGACACACACACACACAGACAGACACACACACACACACACACACACACACACACACACACACAGACACAGACACAGACACACACACACACACACACACACACACACACACACACACACACACACACACACAGAGACACACACACACACACACACACACACACACACACACACACACAGACACAGACACAGACACACACACACACACACACACACACACACACACACACACACACACACACACACACACAGAGACACACACACACACACACACACACACACACACACACACAGACACAGACACAGACACACACACACACACACACACACACACAGACACACACACACACACACACACACACACACACACACACACACACACACAGACAGACACACACACACACACACACACACACACACACACACACACACACAGACACACACACACACACACACACACACACACACACACACACACACACACACACACACACACACACACACACACACACACACACACACACACACACACACAGAGACACACACACACACACACACACACACACACACACACACACACACACACACACACACAGACACAGACACAGACACACACACACACACACACACACACACAGACACACACACACACACACACACACACACACACACACACACACACACACACACACACACACACACACACAGAGAGACACACACACAGACACACACACACACACACACACACACACACACACACACACACACACACACACACACACACACACACACACACACACACACACACACACACACACACACACACTAACACACACTAACTCGACCCCTAAACCTACCCATCACAGAAAACTTTCTGCATTTTAACATTTAAAAATATATTTTTTATTACTTTATTTTTATACCAGATTTACAAATGAGGACGTCATTAAAGGAGATTTTTGGAGATTTTCTCCGATTTTGGTCACTTCTGGGTACAAATTCATCCCCAAAATATAGTTAAGTAGGTACACACACACACACACACACACACACACACACACACACACACACACACACACACACACACACTAAAAAAAACAACAACAAAAAAAACAAGAGGGAAGGATTATACTAAATCCAAAATTGAATGCTTTGAAAATCTATTATCTTAACACAGCATATCAGTAAATCTGTTCTGAATCCCTCGTTCATCTGAAGGCTGAAAACAGGCTCATTTACAGGAAGAAACTCCGAGGTTTATTTACATGCACAGAGGCGATCACAAGATGTCTTTGCACAAGATAAAGTCGGGATTATCCGGCTAGAATGATACTCTATTGTTCTGGGATGGTGTGATACTGTTACTGTAAACGTATTGTCACACGAGTTCAGCGCTGGTTCTCACGTTTAGAAAGATTCCCTGCATACTGAGGCTGGTATGAAGTTTACAGCAGTGGTTCTCAGGCCTCCAATGACTTTATTTAAAAAGGAAATCATTTAAATTAATATTTTTTTATTAAATAATAAATATTTATATTATTATTATTACATTAATAATAATACGAATATATTCATAATATTATATTTATTAGTTAATAGTTGTCACAGGGATGACGATGATGAAGACAGATGACAGGATTGTAAAACATAAACAAGGTTTTATTAAACGTGAAGGTGAGGAACTTAAAGGGGTGGTATAATGCCATTTTCACAAGATGTAAAATAAGTCTCTGGTGTCTCCAGAGTGTGTGTGTGAAGGTTTAGCTCAAAATACCCCACAGATATTTGTATATATCATGTTAAAATTGTCACTTTTTGAGGGTGAGCAAAAACACACCGTTTTTGTGTCTGTCCCTTTAAATGCAAATGAGCTGCTGCTCCCGGCACAGGGGGCGGAGCTTCAACAGCTTGTGTCCTGAACATTTCTAAAACTTTTAGCCTTTTATGTTCAAACCAGAGTCAGACAAAGATGGAGAGACTCAAGAACAGTGATGGGAATAACGGCGTTATAAATAAACGGCGTTACTAACGGCGTTATTTTTTTCAGTAACGAGTAATCAAACTAATTACTGCTTCCTCCATTACAACGCCGTTACCGTTACTGTCAATAAAAATGCGGCGTTACTTTAATTGAGCTCACTGAAGCGGTTTTCATCCGAGTAGGCTCTCTCTCAGCCATAGGAGCTGCAAAGTTTTTTCTCTGGTGTGTGAGTGTTTATGAGGCGCGCCTGGCGCGGGACTCGACAAAAGCGAGGCGAATGCCGCGAGCGTGCTCGACAGTGCGCGAGAGAGACCGAGTGTGTCCGAGAACGTGCTCGACAGTGCGCGAGAGAGACCGAGTGTGTCCGAGAACGCGCTCGACAGTGCGCGAGAGAGACCGAGTGTGTCCGAGAACGTGCTCGACAGTGCGCGAGAGAGACCGAGTGTGTCCGAGAACGCGCTCGACAGTGCGCGAGAGAGACCGAGTGTGTCCGAGAACGCGCTCGACAGTGCGCGAGAGAGACCGAGTGTGTCCGAGAACGTGCTCGACAGTGCGCGAGAGAGACCGAGTGTGTCCGAGAACGCGCTCGACAGTGCGTGACAGAGACCGAATGTGTCCGAGCATAAATACTTTATTTATAAATAAATTACACATATCAGCATTTGAATAATCTCTGTAGCATATTGGTATCATATGCAATGTTTTAATTAGTTTATATAACATAAACTCCAAAATAACCTGCAGGGAACGTTCAAACATATTTGTTTGACGGTTGTGAACACGTGCGGCAAACACGACTAGAATTTGGCTAAAATAACCTCTGATTATGACGTTCTCTGTAGGTTATAAAAATAAACCCACAAAAGATTATATTGTATTATTATTATTTATGTATATAATTATTTATGTATTATATATATTATATTGAGAGCACTTTTTGTTAAACTTACTATTGTGAGGAAGAAAATACTTCAAGCTATACAGAATGTCTACCAGTTGTAAAGGTGTGTGAGTTTTATCATTTTAATTATATGCACTAGTGTATGAGTATGTATATTTTTATTAGGCTACTATTTATTTATTTTTGGTACATTTCTTAAGAAGCATAATTTATTTTTAGACTTATTTGTTGGCCAGTTGTGGTCTGTGCAATAAATGTTAAAAGTTCTAAACCATCTATTGTTTTATTGTTGCATTATAGTAGTGATAATATTTTAATATTTAAGTTAATAGGTGTCTCTCACATTGTCCCACAGCAACATTAAAATAGTGTAGATTAGTGTACAATGTTTTATAATAATAAGATGTTCTATTTAGTGTCAATTTCATTCATTTAACATTTCATATTGGGGGTATCCAAGAAATTTCATATATTTATTTTTTAAGTAACGCAATAGTTACTTTCTCTGGTAATTAGTTACTTTTGTAATGATGTAAATTCAGTTACTAATGCAGTTACTTTTTGTGAGAAGTAACTAGTAACTATAACTAATTACTTTTTTTAAGTAACTTACCCAACACTGCTCAAGAAGAAGTGACAACATGTAGACAACATTTCTGAATGGTTATTTATGTAGCTTATGTGTCATTGACTATAGCATATTCTGTCACATGATAATCTATAAATCACGTTCCCGGGGGCGGGGTTTATGTAAATTTTAGGGTTAGTGATGTCACTAACCCGTGAAGAAGCTCATTGTAGTTCCTACCAGTCAGTTGTTGTAGTCCTTAAAAAACTATTTCTTTAAAAGCAAATATCTCCCTTTGCTTTGAACTTTGAGCGTCGTAACTTTGCAGATGTTGTTTATGATCAAACAGCAACATTACACACTAACTAAAGTTAGAAAAGTCAAATCATAATCAACCACCCCTTTGAATACGATCAGATGAGTGTCCATGACAACTGATGAGTGGCGGGAAAATCACACAAGGGAACACATGTGATGAACACAAACAAAGACCATGAAAGTGAAACTAAAGATGAGTGAGTCCAGATAACCGTGACAATAGTAATAATTAATTCATTATAATAATAAATATTAATATATTATAAATGCAATTGATATATATGTATTTTTTATATATATATTTTTTTATGAAATCTAACAACTAAAATGCTAAAGAAAAACATACATAAATATATTCTATATAAAACATAATTTTAGGGCCTTATAGTAGTTATATTAACCTTTTTAAAATTAGTGTAAAATCCCAACCTTTGCAACAATGGCAACTCTTGCCTGAGAGGATTTTCCTCAAGTCTTCGGATGGTTTCCGGTCTGACAATGCCTTCGAGCTTAACTGCTCATCAATATATGAACATCATAAAAGCAGGGAGGATTTTACAGTGATGGGCACGTCCTTGAGTGCACTTTTCAATATGTAAACTTGTTCCTCTTCAGTTCAGTGACAGACGAACTAAATGAGTGATTCGCTTTAGCCGGTTTCAGGATGAAAGATTTTGCTTAAAATTAAATAAAAATGAGAAATTGTTCTGTCATGAAACTCTAGATGGTGCAGGCGTCTGACGGGTTCTTAACCTTCATCCGGAACAAATCCTTCCCAGCCTCGCGGGTCACAATGACCCAAAGCCCGTAAATTATACTTACTTTTTTTTTTGCCCAGAAAGCTTATTTTATTTCATTTTGATCATATTTGTTCTATTTTTTAATGCATTTTTTGGGGAGATTTTTTATTTTGGGGGGATATATTTCCCTTTACATTACTCGATTTGATCAATGAATAATACATAAATAGTAATTTAAGCACATTTCTCACATTCTTTCAACTTAAATTCAAAATAACTCACAATTTAATGCATAACCCTTTTAATTCGGCTCAAAATATCTTACATTGGGAGTCTTTGCCGACCTCTTGTGGAATAAAGAATAATATAACATAATATTTCATGACTCTAGATTGCGTTATAGCAATATAGTCATTCAGTTCATTCAGTATGCATTCAGATACACATGTAGACGTTATAAAATAGTTTTTTGGTAAAGTTTTAGCATTTTTAGTTTGAATTTTGATAATTTTAGGTTTTTCTACATGTACTGAAGCATTCCTCACATTCCATTCATTCCTAAAGGGGTCAAAGTGACCTGCGAGGGAAGGATTTGTTACTTATTTGAATATCAACCTCCCGAAACTCCCGAATGCATTTCCCAAATTTTTTTTGTGCATTCGTGGTTCAAGTGCGACAAAAGTCCGAGGGTCTTGGACCACTCTCTTGAACACTCAAATGTTAACATAAAAATTTTTTTAAAAAGAGTTTCGGGTCAAAATGACCCGAGGGAAGGATGAGGGTTCAATCTGCTTGCAATCACATCATTATCTATAGGACTCAGCTGATTGGTTCCTGCTGTATCTGTAGCCAATGAGCTCGCAGCTCAACCTTTGCTGTAGCAGTTGCAGCGCTTTCAGAAACCCTCCTCCTTCCCCAGCTCCACCTGTATAGATCTGCTACGGGCAATTCATGAATGTTATATTGTACAGCAGAAGCAGCATGTCTTACATGTCAGAAAATATGTGTAGCCCGTTCAAAGCACAGAAATCAACATCACGATAAATGCAGTTATTAAATAACAATCACATTAGGCATGGGAAATACAAACTGTAAACTCAAACAAATCTGCAATAATAAAAAAAACCAAGTGTCACTGTGATTGACTGCATTTAAAGGCATCATCTCACTTCTGCCAACATGATTCTATGATTTTGATGACATCACTCTGCACTTCAGCTTCTCATCAGATTTTCTGTCCAATCAAATGCTCTCTAGAATCTGAAGCTCCGCCCCCCACATTATAAACAGACGCTGAAGCTGCGGCTGAAATCACTTCTTCACACATTTACAGTTTTCTACATGGTGAATGGCACACAGTGCACTAGGGGATAGGGAACGATTCAGACAGTGTAAATATACATTGGGGCGAATTAAGTCTGGTTTCACGTTAGTGTCAGATTGACACAGAGCGGATCATAGGATCATATGATCGAGTCTACGCAGACCAGAAGATGTCTGGTTAAAACCCTTTAAATTCTACACATAATGCTGTATTTTAAAGTGATATGGAGGAGATTAGGAGGACAAAGGCTTTGAGATTAGGAGGAAACTACGGCTTTCCTAAACTCAACGGCTCTGAGCTGCGATATGAACGAAACGCCATTGGCTATTTAAAAAAAGGGGAATAGCTGCTCGATATGCCCTGGGTAACACAAAAACTACTCAAACACTGGGTTGTTACGTCTGACCCAGGATCTGGGTTACACAAAAACTACTCAAACACTGGGTTGTTACACCTGACCCAGGAGCTGGGTAACACAAAACTACCCAAACACTGGGCTGTTACGCCTGACCCAGAAGCTGGGTAACACAAACACTACCCAAACACTGGGTTGTTACGCCTGACCCAGAAGCTGGGTAACACAAACACTACCCAAACACTGGGTTGTTACGCCTGACCCAGAAGCTGGGTAACACAAACACTACCCAAACACTGGGTTGTTACGTCTGACCCAGGATCTGGGTTACACAAACACTACCCAAACACTGGGTTGTTACGCCTGACCCAGGATCTGGGTTACACAAAAACTACCCAAACACTGGGTTGTTACGTCTGACCCAGAAGCTGGGTAACACAAACACTACCCAAACACTGGGTTGTTACGCCTGACCCAGAAGCTGGGTAACACAAACACTACCCAAACACTGGGTTGTTACGCCTGACCCAGAAGCTGGGTAACACAAACACTACCCAAACACTGGGTTGTTACGCCTGACCCAGAAGCTGGGTAACACAAACACTACCCAAACACTGGGTTGTTACGTCTGACCCAGGATCTGGGTTACACAAACACTACCCAAACACTGGGTTGTTACGCCTGACCCAGGATCTGGGTTACACAAAAACTACTCAAACACTGGGTTGTTACGTCTGACCCAGAAGCTGGGTAACACAAACACTACCCAAACACTGGGTTGTTACGCCTGACCCAGAAGCTGGGTAACACAAACACTACCCAAACACTGGGTTGTTACGTCTGACCCAGAAGCTGGGTAACACAAACACTACCCAAACACTGGGTTGTTACTTCTGACCCAGATGCTGGGTAACACAAACACTACCCAAACACTGGGTTGTTACGTCTGACCCAGGATCTGGGTAACACAAACACTACCCAAACACTGGGTTGTTACGCCTGACCCAGAAGCTGGGTAACACAAACACTACCCAAACACTGGGTTGTTACGTCTGACCCAGGATCTGGGTTACACAAACACTACCCAAACACTGGGTTGTTACGCCTGACCCAGGATCTGGGTTACACAAAAACTACCCAAACACTGGGTTGTTACGTTTGACCCAGAAGCTGGGTAACACAAACACTACCCAAAATCTGGGTTGTTACGCCTGACCCAGAAGCTGGGTAACACAAACACTACCCAAACACTGGGTTGTTACGCCTGACCCAGAAGCTGGGTAACACAAACACTACCCAAACACTGGGTTGTTACGTCTGACCCAGGATCTGGGTTACACAAACACTACCCAAACACTGGGTTGTTACGCCTGACCCAGGATCTGGGTTACACAAAAACTACTCAAACACTGGGTTGTTACGTCTGACCCAGAAGCTGGGTAACACAAACAGTACCCAAACACTGGGTTGTTACGCCTGACCCAGAAGCTGGGTAACACAAACACTACCCAAACACTGGGTTGTTACGTCTGACCCAGAAGCTGGGTAACACAAACACTACCCAAACACTGGGTTGTTACTAGAGCTGAAGATCTTTGCCCGAACCCGACGGGACCCGACGGGACCCGACGGGTTTGGTCGGGTTCGGTCTTAATTTCTATTATTTTACACGGGCTCGGGCCGGGCTCGGGCTCGCGCTTCGGGTTGCGTGGTAAATGAGCGGTCAGGTGATGTGTTTAGATTAGCGTGAAAATGGATCTTGAGGAGGTGAAATGGAGGCTGGTCTCTGGAGGACTTATTTTATTTCTTTGTTCCAACTTCCAAGTGGCCTCTAGCCTCCGTTAGTCATGAATAAATGATGTTAAAAAATGGATAAATTACTCCTTTTTTTTACGAAAGACAAAGCTGTGTGCGTGCGGCGCAGTCTCTTTTTTCCTTTCTCTCCCTTTTCCGCCGAGTGGTGCGTGTGCCGGCTCGCGGTGTGAAGCGCGTGTCCGCGCTATTCTCCGACACTCTTATCACTGCTGATAGACGGCCTTTTGGACAGTCGGGCTGTAAACGGGTTCGGGCTTTTAAAAAGCTGTCAATCAAAATGTACTTGTCGGGCTCGGGCCAAACTCTGTCGGGCTCGGGCCTTTTCGGGCCGAACTTTTAAGGCCCGATTACAGCTCTAGTTGTTACTTCTGACCCAGATGCTGGGTAACACAAACACTACCCAAACACTGGGTTGTTACGTCTGACCCAGGATCTGGGTAACACAAACACTACCCAAACACTGGGTTGTTACGCCTGACCCAGGATCTGGGTTACACAAACACTACCCAAACACTGGGTTGTTACGTTTGACCCAGAAGCTGGGTAACACAAACACTACCCAAAATCTGGGTTGTTACGCCTGACCCAGAAGCTGGGTAACACAAACACTACCCAAACACTGGGTTGTTACGTTTGACCCAGAAGCTGGGTAACACAAACACTACCCAAACACTGGGTTGTTACGTCTGATCCAGGATCTGGGTTACACAAGGAAATTACCCAATTACTGGACAAAAATACCCCCCAAAATGTGTTTTTTTAACCCAAGAGTGTGTAAGTCAAAAAGGTTGAAGTGAAGGTCCATGTCTGTATTCTAGGCACCTGCCACATGAACGCTTGGCCAATCAGTGTGAGTGTATCAGCGGCTGGTGTTCACTCTCAGCTGACAGCACTGACCTTAATCACAGGCACAATGAACGAGCCAACATTTCCACTGAACCCTGCCAAGCATCTGTGGTTAGACGTGTAACGCTCTCTGACAGGCTGTGTGTGTGTGTGTGTGTGTGTGTGTGTGTGTCAGCGCTGAAACTCTCCTCAGACAGCAGGTTTGAGCTCGACCTGCTTTACAGGAGAAGGGTGAAAGTGAGGGGAAAACTTGGACATAAAAGAGGAGACGGGTTTAAGTGGGTCGCCGTGTGACATTTGAGTTGCGTGTAAAAGCATCATGACTGACTGAACCCAAGTTCACATTTTACACTTCACACGCAATTCAATTCACATGGGTGATTGGGTTTTTATTATGGGGATTGTTTTTTTTTCTCCTGTCAATTTTACATTCAATTAGTTTAGCAATTTATTCTCATTCTATATATTTTTTAAATGTGCTTATGTCATGCTATTTGATTTTGTGTTTCAGGATAAACTGAGGAGGGAATTCACTGAGAGAAAAATATCACACCTTCTTAAAATGTTATTTATTTGCATGCGGTCCTCTAACATAATTATGCAAATTAAGTAACGTTGAATTTGTGATGCATTCATGCTTTTTAGTCATATAACATTCTGCTATTATTTTAAATAAAATGTATTTTTTATTATTTCTAACTTTTCCCCCCACAATAATTTAAACTAAAACCTTACAAATATTTATTATAATTTTAACAATGTATAGCATGTACCAGTCCAATCTTAAGTTTTGTTAAATTTGTAAATTAGTTAATTAAAATTCAAAATGAATGCTATTAAATATTTTTGTACATTGAAATAATTTATATATAATGCATATGTATTGCTATACATATATATACATTATATATATATATATATATATATATATATATATATATATATATATATATATATATATATATATATATATATATATATATATATATTATATGTATGTATTACATATATATGTTATAATTTATTATAATTCCATAATGCAAGCTGTAATAGCAACAGGGAAATAGCACTGAGTTTTGTGAATAAGGTACAATGAGAAATTATTTAATTGAAATCCCACAGCATTATTTGAACACATTTTGCAGCTGTTTTAACTGGATTGCAGATGGTTAGTGATTATGCAGAAGTGCCAGAACTGTTCAGTGTATTCACCCTGCACTCCTCTAAACTAGTCACAGCAAACATCACCTACAAACACGAGAAGCCATCAGTTCCTTTTCTATTTAGCATGACGGATTCCAAACAGATTTATGAAGAACTGCAGCTGAACAGTAAAAGTCACCCACACTTTTATCATAAGTTTAGCTCAGCGCTGAAGCCATGGGTGACTGAACTCCTCTGTGAGTAAACAGCTAAAGGGGACTTTCAGTGCCGTCAGAAGGATTACTGAAGCTAACCTGAATAAATCAAATCTTAAGAGAAAAATGGCAGGAACAAACTCTCACCATCACGCCATTGTCAGTTTTCAAACACACACACACACACACACACACACACACACACACACACACACACACACACACACACACACACACACACACACACACACACACACACACACACACACACACACACACACACACACACACACACACACACACACACACACCCTCTTGTACATCTATCTTTATGAGGACATTCATTGACACAATGCAATCTCTAGCCGCTTACCCTATCCTTACCCATCAATTAAGTGCCTAACCCGACCCCTGACCCTAAACCGACCCTTGACCTCATTATAACCTTATCCCTAAAACCAAGTGTTGACCCTCAAACAGGCCTTTAAAGGCTCTCAGAGAGAGAGGACCGACCAAAATGTCCTCACTTTACTCTCTGTGTCCTCACTCTAATGGTCTAAAACTCAAACTGGTCCTCACAAAGATAGTTGTACAAGTACACACACACACACACACACACACACACACACACACACACACACACACACACACACACACACACACACACACACACACACACACACACACACACACACACACACACACACACACACACACACTTCTTCTTCATGTAGGTCCTTCCCTCCCTTGTGTAGGTAAATGACCTGTTTCACTGTGTTTTGTAAGGTATGGGAGTTTGGAAATGCCAGAGGAATCCCTCAGATTAAAGGTCACCTGCGATAAATCATCCCGTCCCGGATTCTAATGCTTCAGGTGTATTACATGTTCACTGACAGCCCACATTTTACCTGGTTTTAGCGGAGACGTCTGGGCTGCGCTTGGACATCTTTTAGGCGTCTTTTAAATGCTAAATGAGGGTGATAACACAAAAACCAAAAATTCTCGGATCAGCAGCATCTGTCCAAATTTTATTCTAAACCATTCTATTTCATCAGAAACAATCTGAAAATAGAGCTTTAAGTGTAAAATACCGAACTTGTCCTTTAAAGTTTTCAGAATTTTTAAATGTTTGCACAAAAACATCATTGTCCATGGAGTGTTTCTCTTTCAGGAAACACTTTTGTTGGATGTTCGTGTAAAAAAATTGTTAAACGTTGCTACTTGTTTCAGAATGTTTAGAACATTGAAAAGTAATGTTCCGAATATGTATCAGAAATAAGGTCAGATTTTTCTGCTTTACATAAATAGATGAAGATCAATATAATGGATATGTAAATGTATGTTAGCACGTGTGAAATAATAATTCTCATAAGTCATTTGAAATTATAATAATAATTAATTTGAGGTTGTTAAGGATGGAATTTAACTAGGACATGTTCTCACCCTGGATGTACGTAGTGAACTTTTTTTTTTTTACCCTAATTAATTATTATTTTTTATTAATTTTTTTTGTAAAAAGGGGAAAAAATTTAACAAATTTAGATTACAATTTATATATGTAAAACACATTAGGTGTACATGTTTGCATGTGTAAAGACACTTTGTGATTGTATTGAGCACTATAGTACTATAGTACATACTATAGTATGTAAACTGAAATACACTGTATGATTGTACTCATCTGAATGATCAAAAGAAAAAGAAAAAGAAAAGTAACGTTCCCATAATATTTAAAGATTAATAAAATGGAATGTTTCCTTAACATTATGAAACAAACCTTTTTTTTTTATATATATTTTTTTAAACATTTAAAAAATGTTTAGAGAACATTCAGAAATAACTAAATGGGAACATTATCAAAACATACTCGGAACATATTGTTGTCAGCCGGGACACTACAGTGCTTTTGCTGCTGCGACTGGTCACAACAAACGTGGACGAGAGGTTTTATCATTTATTGCTTTGGAAGACAGAAATCCGTCAATATTCCCTGTAACTGACTTCCAAGTTTCTTACCAGTCTTATCATCTTTAAGCCTAGATATGGCCGTTTCCACAGATACACGTTCACATGATGCTCTGGATCTATGAAGTCGTGTTTCGTCGACCGGTTTGCTGATGCTGGAAGTCTCTCGGGTTTCTGTGGCAACAGAAAGTGACCGAGAGCTCATTTGCATCAGCGCCGTGCCACGTCCTATTAAGCTTTACAATGCAAGTCCAAAGGAAGCAATATTATCTTTTGGGTTTGCCTTTAATCCTATTCCTCAGTAGGGCTCGACGTCCTTGCAATCAGCCGGCTCTCGCCTCAATCTAAGCCAAACAAAAGAGCGCCAATGATTCGTCTAAATGGGGATTTGATTCCTGTGGGGAAAGCACCAACACAATAAAAAGTCACGAGGGTTAATGACACCCCTGAATAACTTTTAAGAGCTAACGCGTTTGATACAACACCTCCCGAGCAGCAAAACCACAGTAGATGCGTTAGCAGCATAATAGCATGAGTCATTAAAAAAGAATTAAGCCAAGCAAAATTAGAGCGCATTGTCATGCAAATATGCCAGAACCTATTGTTCCCGGACAAAACATGCGTTTAATCTAATTAAAGCAAACTCTAGCTTGTTTTGCATGTTATGGCCGTCCTTAAATGAGACAAAGGGAAGCACGAGGAGATCACGAAGGGTGAATTTCCCTCTCTTCCTATTATCACTGGCTTGAATAGGTACAGATGCATAGGCTTTCTGCATACGACACGCACCCTTGGGTTTCTCCATGTGCAAATCAATACTTTCCCAAAAGAAAGCTCGCTGGAAACAAATGGGGTTATCTCCTGCTGGAATATCAAGTGTTTCAGGGGGATGTGGGCTACTATGTAAAGTCATTCTTCTCGAGAGGGCTTTCAAATATGAGAGAATCCAGTTAGGAGGAGAAATGAAATTGAAACTGCGGGCCAGTAATCAAATCGCACCAAACTTTGCCATTTGAGAAGCAGGGGACATCAATATGAGTGCGAGACGCCGGTTTGCTCTGTAGTCCGACAGAAGAGGCGTTTGTTATTCAGTCCTGCAGAACACACAGCAGCATGTGAGGCTTTCTTGAAAAATACACTGACTAAAGACTGAAAACAGTTCAGACTGGCAACGTTGACGGTTTCAACCATTAAAAAAGAGCATCATTTAGAGAAATGTGTAATCAGCACAGCGGGAACGGGACGGGGCCATTTTATTCTGGCTTTCGTTCCACTGTTACAATTGGACCTAATTATGGCTGTTTTTCAAGAGAATGTCTGGTGGCTCTTTAGATATTAGTCATGCAGGGTCTGTTCATGTGTATAATAGTTTTTATTGTTTGAAAATGTTAGTAGTTTTTATTTACATTTACTCATTTAGCAGACGCTTTTATGTGCGTGACTTACGAGTGAGCAATGCAACAAGCAATTCATTATAAAGTGGCAGGTAATAAATACAGAGACATCGTTTAGAAAAGTACAAGCTAGAACGGGGAGAGTTTAAGGAATAGTGATTTGAAATCAGTTTTTGCAATCCACAGAGCTTCATTATTTTCTTTTAAAAACGCTCTTCGATAATCTTTGTTTTATTTACAGCTTGGGGAAATCTTTTTTAGAGTGTAGTTTTTATCCTGTCCTCAAGCGGATTGATCAGAAAATGCAACAGGTGAACTCTGATTGGTTGTTTTACATGTCAATCAGAACACTGCCTGTATAATTGGTTGATTTGATTTGACAAAAGCACTGAGGGCCCTATCTTGCACCCAGCGCAATTGACTTTGTACACGACGCATGTATCATTCCTATTTCTCACCCGCGCACAGCGGACTTTTCCCTCCACAGAAGCACATCGGTAAATTAGGGAATGAACTTATGGAATACACGCCATAATGTAGCGTGTGCACAACACACACACACTTTGCTTCTCTCATCTACACAGAAGCCGCAGTTTTCATTTTTGCAAACCATACATTATTACAAGAAAAAATATTCCACACGAGGGAAATCATTGTTGTGTCCATGAAGATGTGAAAAAATAGACATAAATCTAGCTTACACATTTACCCAAATTATCATACGCCTGTTTAACCGAAGCTAATCTAGGTGTGTTTCTCCATCCCCAATGTCACTTCTCTGTGTTTTACGGCCCTGATGAGATCGTCAGTCTCCTCGGCTGTGAACCGCTCCTGGTGTGCGTCTGGCGAATCCGCCGTTATGATAGCAATCCGCCATGGAACAAGCGCGCCTGCTCTTAAAGGGAATGTGAGATGACGCCCTGATTGGTTTATTTCACGTTACGCCCAAACCCACACCTATGAGTAATGAAGCTACTTCAGACCAACCCCTTTTAGATTTGCATAAAGAGATCCGCCCACAAAGTTACTTTACAAAGTAGCGTTTGATACTTGCGTTTCAGATTGTTAAAATAGGGCCCACAGTGTCAAATGTCAGGGAGATTTAGTTGCAAATTTTATAATGCACATTTCAAGTGTAAAACTCATTATTATTACAGTTAAAACAAAGTTTTTTTTTCTTCAAAATTAGTATTCAATAATAGTTTTTGTTAACTTTTTTTTAATGATGCCTTGACTTCACAGATATTTCATTTGAGTGTTGAGTGCACATATCAAATACTGTATCAAATTAACATCAAAGTCAACACAAAAAAAACATTTCCCATTCCTAAGTGAAGAGTAGTTGAAGGGAAATGTCCTCTTGAGTGATATTCATATCAAAGCCGTCAGCAATCCTCCAGTCATTCATATTAGCAGCGAGTGTGTCTAACAAACCCTGTGTTTTCTCAGTATGTTCCACACACACTGTCCTGTTTGCTCATCAGCGTTAAAGTGGAGACATTAGGTATTACTAAGGACTGTGATAAGTTTGCTTTGGCTAATTGGATTTTTGAAGTATGCATTGTTTGCACAATCAGCCTTAATGCTGCAATAATTCATTGCAGGTTTGCAATTACGCTCTATGACCAGAAGAGCTTTTTCAAGCTACAGCGTCTCATTTGCAACAATTGTAACACAAATGAACAAGAAGTTCTAATATCATCACACCTGCAAAGACTTACAGCATCTTTAAATTACCTGGGTAAGACTTTCTATGAAGACCATGCTTAATCGCTCCATTTATACTTATTTATAAGTATTACTATTTTATAAATGACCTAGACTGCATTATAAGAACAGTTATAGTTATGTTTCTGGATCTATTTTATATTTGATCATTTATAAATGAGCATGCACATTGAAAAAGCAAATGCATGACTTAGAAGTAATTGTAAAAAATAATATTAATGTATCTGTTCTTAAAATGCAGTGTGCATAATACGTCTTTATAAATATATTTATAGAATAGTAATACTTATGCATAAGTATAAATGGGTCTATAATTCATTATGAGCATGGTCTTCATTGAAAGTGTTGCCATTACCTGTTTTGCTGTTCAGTGTATTCTGCACTTCAGCGAATAGCCTAAAGCTGTCTTTTCTCAGCTTCGTGACTTATGAAACACAGACGTCTTAAATACTTGCAACAACTTGCACTAATTATGAGCTACTTGTTACAAGGATGTTCATACGTTCCCTTTGGAGCGAGTCAGTGGGGAAAGACGAGCCTTACATTTTAGAGTCCACAGCATCTCAAGAATTATGCTAATCAAGCGAGCTTACAGAACATCCCAGCTTCTGGGTCTGATTGCATCAGTCGGTTCGAGTGTGAGAGTCGTGCATGGGTGGATGCAACAGTAAACTGGTGTATGTTACCGTTTTAGCATGGAACTGATATAAATAAATACATTTCAAACAGATTCGATTAGATATATCCACTGAACTTTCATGCATGAATCCTGATGAACTAAAACACTGTGGCTGCAACAACACATTCAGGTGTTTTTAAACCGAGCGATTCTGAAAGATGAGAATCAAAGCATGCACCATTAGACTGAATACGCCACCTCCGATTTATTGAGCCAGAAGGATTTTGAATGCAATTTAAAGGATTAGTTAACTTTCGGGATTAAAATTTCCTGATCATTTACTCACCCCCACGTCATTCAAGATGTTTATGTCTTTCTTTCTTCAGTCGAAAAGAAATTAAGGTTTTTGAGGAAAACATTCCAGGATGTTTCTCCATATAGTGACTTCAATGGGGTCCAACGGGTTGAAGATCTAAATGTGAGTTTCAGTGCGGCTTCAAAGTCTCGACACGATCCAGCCGAGGAATAATCTAGACAGACCTCAAGCTGTGAACTTCAGACAACATCTTTTCATAGAAACTCGAAAGAGTTGATATTTTTATCACTGCAATTCAAACCCAACGAAGTTAACATAAGTTATACCAAGTGTTCATTGCTTTAGTAATTGAAATATTCTTTCAGTTTCATGTGATGTTTCACCAACAAATAGGGGTATTTTTCATGTCTTGTTGTTACGCATATCTTTGCTGTCATCATGTAACATATCAAGAGATTTAATTAGGAGACACTGTGGCATCTGCCCATTACAGCTTACAACATCTATTAGTATAACATCCACACACACAAAACACTCCAGTGATGGTAAAGCATCAAAGCGAAGACTAGAGATAATAGACATGGCGACCATTTCCATATTCCGCCAGACCTGAAACACAAAGAGCTGTTTTAGTCATTATTGCCATCTACATTCTGAAGCACAAAGACAACACATTTTAAAACCTAACACTGTGTCCTAACCTTGGGTGTGTTTCCCGAAAGCATCGTTAGCCAACTATGGTCGCAAGTTCTGTCATTATCAGCAGTTCAACGAGTCAGTGTTTCATCGATTTTTTCTTAAATAAAAGTACAGAAGTACTCGTTTTCAAAAGTACTTAAGTATCAAAGGTAAAAAAAGTAAATGTCAATGCATTGTTTTATTATTGTTGCATTGTTGTATGTAATACTTACAGTACCGTATGCCTCTGAATCTATGCCTACCTTCCCTCATATCAATATCAGATGTATTTCTAGAGCACAGTTCCAGTAGTGGGATTGAATGTGAGATTGAATAAGTCACTCAACAACGTCCACAATGGTTTCGGACACCCAAATGGCTGTTCCCTAAAATATTACCCCTATTATAAACCCCTATTTTTTTGGCTTTAGTATGAATATGTTATCCTTACTGTTATCTATAAGCTAGTGTGCTCCAAAACAATGACACAATTTGCATTTAGAAGACCAAACCCAACGTTGAAAAGGAAAATCAGGTTGATTTTCTGACGTCAACCCGACTTTCATTTCCAACCAAAATGCAACTCTCCTGCACCCAAAATCATCCACTGACTGACGTTACTACATTCTACTCAAGGACCTTGACAGACATGTAGTGGAGTAAAAAGTACAATATTTGTCTTTCAAATGTAGTGAAGTTAAAGTAAAAAGTTTTCAGAAAAAAATAATACTCAAGTAAAGTACAGATACTCAAAAAGTGTAGTTAAGTACAATACTCAAGTAAATGTACTTTATTACTGTTCACCTCTGAATGTAAAGCGTCATTTTTGAAGAGTGCGAATGTGCTCTAAGAACGAGCCTATGATTGAATCTGGAAATAAAGCAAAATAACTGAGACAAATTAGAAATAGTTCTCAGATGCCATGTCCGTAATTTATAGCAAAACATCTAGCATTAATTTGATCTCAAACGGATTCATTAAAAGTTATTATCAACGTGGTTGAACGACCAATATGCGACAACATGGTTTTGGGAAACAGTTGTGACTAGACAGTTGATTTCTTCAATGATGCAAGTTACACCATTGTACGGGAAACACACCCGTTTAGTTCCTGCCTCTATGAAGTCCCTCCACCCCAGGACAATATGATTCCAACGACAAGCAATTTGTCTGTCCAAACCTGATACGACTAGGAGATGTGACAAAATCAATAAAAAATCTCAGCCAATCAGAAGAGAGTGTAGGCAGAGTCTCTGCAAGAACACTGCACTCACAACCAAATCAATCAGAAATCTCAGCCATTCAGAAAAGAGTGTGGGTGGAGTCTCTCTGATTCTCTGACTCGAAGTTGGACATGTGACCCGTGAACTTGATTAAACCCTGACCTCACCGAGACGCATCATTCGACGCCACTTCCAAGATGGCAACAAGTCCTGCTTTTAACAAGCATAGCATTGAGCTACCTTGTGTCAAACGTGAAACATTTAACATTAGACATTACATTTATATAATGATACCTTAGTTTTTGCTTTTCGTCAGCTATTTTCAAAGTGAACACCAGCATTTTTTTTTTCTGGTATTTTCTGTTTGTATAATTGAAATGTGATCATGTGACTGACTGTCTGAAACTCAGATGTAGATTTGAAAAATAAGCTTTTCCCCATTTTTGTTGAATCACGGAAGCTACAGTAGTTATTTCGCCTAGATATTTCGCCTATCTCTTATTTATTATTTTTATACATGTGTCAGACAGAGATAAACAGGCATAGAAGAGGAAGGTTACAGGAGAGGTGGTCTTCATTCCAGATTTCTCTGTCCTCTCCCCCCTTATGCCTTTATATTTCTCTGGGTGCTACACTATAAAGATTGAGCTTATATACACCACTGAGGGACTTACAAATTCCTTGTTAGGTAGCAAAACATGTTGCTTATGTTTAAAATAGAACGTATAACTCATGCTTAAACATGGTACAATCCAATTTCCATATAAAGAAAACTGTCCTCCAGTGTAAACATTTGTGGTATATATGCATCAGTGAAAACATTCCTTTCCTTGTAAAGAACATGCCAACTATTGATGTACACATCATCATTGGAAAACCTGTGCTCAGTGATCATATGTTGCATTGCATACATTTATGATCTAAGTACTTCATACATGCAAAATATAGCTCATCCCATATCTCTCCTCAGCACACATGTACAACATACTCTTACTTCACAAAATACATCATAAAAATTATATTATGAAAATTAATAAAGAAAAATAATACAAAAAAATAACATTAAACAGTTTTTGTTTTGTTTTTTTTTCTTCACAGAAGTGGGACATTTCAACTGGGATATTCCTACTTCTGACCTCATCTCAAATGTGGCATACGTTCATATTCAAATTAATAAAATTTACAAATTTTTTTGTCACAAGTTTGGCAGGGACAAGGAGAGTTGAGGGTCTTTATTCCATGAACACACAAACACAAACACAAAGAAAAGCTGATGTCAAAAATCCAAACATGATGACAAGTGAAACACAAGTGCAAGGGAAAAGATGCATTTTATCGTGTGTCCCAGCACATCTGATTAGGATGCGGTGTAACACAGAAAGCTGATTTCCATCTAACTCAAAGTATACTGCATGTTAGTGATTAGTCTCCTTTCGATCTATATTGTTTTCTTTTTTGGTCCACTTGCTCATTTTTAATCTGATCCCATAAGCCCTGCTGGTAGATACTGTAACTGCACCATTATGCAGACAAAAATCGTTTGTTTGTATTGTATTTTCTGTGGCTGGTAATGCTCACAGATAACCTCCTCTAGACCACCTTGTTCAGGTCAAACTAAAGACCGTTTAATTGCTTTTCTCGGGGCTGAACATGCGCCTGTCTTAATTCAAATCGACATCCGTTAATTGCTGTCTGATAAACTCCAACAAGGCCATTTTTCAAATATATATATATGCAAGACTTTCTGCGAAAGGAAGTTGACAGAATTATTTATGCCACATGTCAGCGACTGCATGCTGCTGTGTAATTAGATTGCTGAAATTTTAATGTGGTCACATTTTCATCAGGTCGATATTCATTTCGTACCACCAACTGAGCGGAAGTGTTTGTTTCAGTCTATTTGTATGTTCTCTATGTGTGTTTATCCCCCAACTGGTTCAGATTTAATTGCATTATAATGGTGTGATTTTATTGTTTTTTTTGTGAATCAGTGTTTGTGTTGAGGAAATGGGGTGGGACATTTCAAATGGATTGAAGACAGAGACTTGGAGAATCATGTTTATAGATTTCCAATGCACATATTTAAACCGCCACAAACGCCCAGAGAGACTCGACAAATGAGATTCCTCTTTCATACGCTCTAATAGACCCACTAGAGTCTCTCAAAATATCTCAGAAATAAAGGAGACAGAAGCTAATTTCTTCTTCTTCAAGGAAACTGGTCAATCTTTTCCTTTCATTCAGAGAGAGTCTGATTAGCACTTAAGAAATTGTCTGTAACTGACAGTTTGACTTTTGCAAAACCCATTATATTAATTGTATAAATTCTGGAACCATTTTTTGGCAGATGTGATGTCTTAAGTGCACAAATGTGGGGTCATAACCACCATAGACATTGAAGTCTTCCCTCCTCAATAATTAGAAATGGACACATTTCCCCCAAATCTAGTTTTTGTCAAGACTTTGTCAAGTCCATCAACACCAATCAAAGCTTCTTAGTTCTGTAGCTCGTCCTGGACGACATTTCATTCAGTAACATTAGGCAGATTTGAATTATGATGTTTAATGTTGATGATCGCTTTATTTAATTATTTTACATATGCATATGATTACATATGATATCATTTGTTTCTGCTTCTTCTTCGCCTGTGTTTTGATCAGGAGATTCAGTAATCTTTCAGAAGAAGTGTAATAGCGCCCCCTACCGTATAACAGTGAAAACACGGAAAGTCGGAAATTTACTTCAATGGCGGAGAAAGAGTTAAATGACTGACATTAGGCGCGTTTCCATTACAGATTTGCGCAAAACTTTTGTGATTTTTTCTAAATGTCGACAAAAAACTATTTCGAAATGATGGCGTTTCCATTGACCGATGTTATGCAACTAAAACTTAATTTTGTCCTCTCGCGATAAGTAAAATCATTCCAAAAACCATGGCAATGGACGTTGATAGGTTAATGTACTATATCCCAGCCACTGCACAAGCCATTATTATTAATCAAAGGAGATGTATGTGTGTTTTCCAAGCATTAATGGTAAGGAACGACCCTTGTTATACTTGTGAGCGGCACATATGAGGTGTTTCTGGGTGTTTCTCCCTCATTTCTGCTTCGAGGTCTTGATTGTGGCATTTCTTTGAGGTTTAGAATCCATTATTCCGGTAATTCTTTTGTCTTTTATGAATTTAATAAAGAGCTCTGTCTCGTATTCTGTCCAAACACACCGCGTCGTCTACGTCAGGTGACCTGTAAATGCGCAAAAACTGTTTCCATTGCAGTTTTGCGAAATATTTATTTTTCGAATTGCCTGAAAAACCGCCTCATGCGAGCGTGGAAACTTTTTTGCGATAAATGCGAGCTTTTTCGAAATTGCCGTGTTTCCATTGGGCGTATTTTCAATTCGCGCAATTTGAAGGGTAATGGAACACTAGCCGCGTGGCTAGTGATGCAATCGACTCAAGCTTGTTATTCAATTTTGCCATTTTAATTTAATAAATAAGTTTTCGACATAGACTATACAAAAAAGAGTGACTATGGGTGTATTTTAAAATAAATCATCATTTGAAAACAGTTTAAATTGATTACTTCACATCTACAATCAGACCTAGTTCTTTTACCGTCTTCTTTTCTTCTTCGAGAGAGTTTGACCTTATAACGATCAAAGACTTTAATTTCCCGTGTGTTTCTGCATTTGATCGTAAAGCGCCTCCCATTGTTATATACCTCGTTACTGTCACACCGCACTAAGTTTTCATAACGATTGTATTTGAGAATAAAAAGAAATGAACCCAAAACCTGGATTGTGCCAATTAGAGGCAGTTCCGCTACGTGAGCTCTACTCAGCCGGAGCAGGAGAGCGAGAGGAGGTAATAACCCTGATTATTAATTTTGATTAAAAAAAGAAACAGTCTAATTATCTCTCTTGTTCTTTGATGAGTTCACTGGGGATCTTATTAGTCAGATCAGACACGTCAATTATATATTCAGCCCACTCCAAGGGTGGTTCTTCGTTATTTTTTGTACCACGGTTAACAACCAGGTGCCTGAATCCCGAGATGGAAAATTACACTGTGTAGTGATGCAGAGCCACTGAAGTGTATTTAAGGTATCATCGTGCCATTAGCTTACAATCCCAAACCCAACCCTCGGAGACGTTCTTGACTGGGGAAAAATACAGCGTTTGCACCAGCAGCTTTGATTCTGGTACTAATTATGAATAGTTAGAGCTTCCTAACATAGTTTGCGATGCTGTTTTGCTAACTGACAGCTTTTATAATAGGTTTCGGGTGTTTATTATAAGGTACAACTGGTGTGATACAATCAGGCGCTATTATTCAGTGACACGGGGCTCTTTCTGCAACAGATATAATGTTGTGCGGTGTGTATCGCTGATGCCCACATCCATCACCCCACCTCTTTTACAGCCACGTTCGGCTTACTAAATAAATTGGTACTTGCAAAAATATTACTACACTTCAGATTAAAGGCAGCATCATCCATTTGGAAAATAAATGACCTATTTATTCAGTGGCATCATAACTGTTATGCATGTTCCTGTACTCACATGATTAATTGCAAGCCAAATATATTTGTAATGATTACAGTCCAATCTGTTACTCCAGCAAAACTTACAGCCACGCTTTCCAATTCTTTCAACAGAGCGAATGCATTTGATTTAGTAGTTTAATATGCATTACATGCATGGGAGAAAGTTTACACTTTTCTAAAATATCGAAGATGCTTAAATATTGCCAAACTGTCCTCGGCATGCATCCACATTTAGTTTGCAATTGTATTATAGAGTTAATAAAATGGAAAGGAGAAAATGAAAGCCATTCATATTTGGAGAAAGCAGATTTCAGTGCTTTGATCTGCTCTTTTTGCAATGCATGAAAGCGCTTCGGTCCAGCAATGTTTCTTGATATTAAACTATCAGTGGATTAAACATTTTAATCGAATTACATGATATGCCCAATTAATGAATTCATTAATGCCAGTGTTTACAGAGAACCTCAACCCTCCCCATGCATGAGTTAACTCAGTGACATTACTGTGGCGGATGAGTAATGCGGTGAATATAGACAAGAAGTGGCTTTAGAAATCAAGATATTGTTTATTCTCCTTGAATGTGAGGTAGACTGTTATTTGCATTAATGCTAATTGCATTATTATTTAAAATAATAATAATAATCATAGCACATAAAAATGCTTGTGTTACGGACTGGTGGCTGTGGAAAGCACACGACGAAGGAGATGATTAGAAATGCAAAGTGTTTAATCAAATAGCAAACTCAGAACAATCACGTTCAGCACAAACACTGACCGAGGACTGAGCAGAACAGGGCGGATAAACACACATATAGTAAATGAGGGAACTAAAGGGGAACAGCTGGACAAGGATGAACTAATCAGTGACCATAGAAACTAATGAGAACTCTTACAGAATCGGGACAGCTTGATCCTCTTGATACTGATTATTTTAGTCAACTTTAGCTCACAATTCGGTAACTGTACAGGAAACCTGATTATTCGATGAAAAACACATTTTAAAGTAATTTCTTTGTACATAGATCATTTACAGATGATCTCTTACACAGTCAAAGAGGGAATAGAAGACAGATTTCAATGTCTGTCTGTCTATCTATCTGTATGTCTGTCTGTCTATCTGTGTGTCTGTCTGTCTATCTGTGTGTCTGTCTGTCTGTCTACTGTATCTGTCTGTCTGTCTGTCTGTCTATCTGTCTGTCTGTGTGTCTGTCTGTCTATCTATCTGTGTGTCTGTCTGTCTGTCTGTCTATCTGTGTGTCTGTCTGTCTGTCTATCTGTCTATCTGTCTGTCTACTGTATCTGTCTGTCTGTCTATCTGTCTTCTGTCTGTCTATCTGTGTGTCTGTCTGTCTGTGTGTCTGTCTGTCTGTCTGTCTATCTGTCTGTCTATCTGTGTGTCTGTCTGTCTGTCTATCTGTCTGTGTGTCTGTCTGTCTGTCTATCTGTGTGTCTGTCTGTCTATCTGTCTGTGTGTGTGTCTGTCTGTCTGTCTGTCTGTCTATCTGTGTGTCTGTCTGTCTGTCTGTCTATCTGTGTGTCTGTCTGTCTGTCTATCTGTGTGTCTGTCTGTCTGTCTGTGTGTCTGTCTGTCTGTCTGTCTATCTGTCTGTCTGTGTGTCTGTCTGTCTATCTATCTGTGTGTCTGTCTGTCTGTCTGTCTGTCTGTCTGTCTATCTGTGTGTCTGTCTGTCTGTCTATCTGTCTATCTGTCTGTCTACTGTATCTGTCTGTCTGTCTATCTGTCTTCTGTCTGTCTATCTGTGTGTCTGTCTGTCTGTCTGTCTGTCTATCTGTCTGTCTATCTGTGTGTCTGTCTGTCTGTCTATCTGTCTGTGTGTCTGTCTGTCTGTCTATCTGTGTGTCTGTCTGTCTATCTGTCTGTGTGTGTGTCTGTCTGTCTGTCTGTCTGTCTATCTGTGTGTCTGTCTGTGTGTCTGTCTATCTGTGTGTCTATCTGTGTGTCTGTCTGTCTGTCTGTCTATCTGTGTGTCTGTCTGTCTGTCTATCTGTGTGTGTGTCTGTGTGTCTGTCTGTCTGTGTGTCTGTCTGTCTGTGTGTCTGTCTGTCTGTCTGTCTGTCTGTGTGTCTGTCTGTCTGTCTATCTGTGTGTCTGTCTGTCTGTCTATCTGTGTGTCTGTCTGTCTGTCTATCTGTGTGTCTGTCTGTCTGTCTGTCTGTCTGTGTGTCTGTCTGTCTGTCTATCTGTCTGTGTGTCTGTCTGTCTGTCTATCTGTCTGTCTGTCTATCTGTGTGTCTGTCTGTCTGTCTATCTGTCTGTGACTACGTTTACATGCAGCCAATAACCCGTTCAAAACCGGGATATTAGCAATAACCCGGTCGCGCACGGCCATGTAAACACCGGCAAAAACCCGAATATGCTCATATCCCGGTTTTTAAAAACCCGGATATGATCCCTGGGGTACCCCCTTTTCTAACCCGAATATTTGGTCATGTAAACGCGTATCGGCATATCCCCATCAAAAGGAACATTGATTTGTGTTCTGCGCATGTTCTATTCGCAAGGAATCTTGGTCTTTTGAGTAGACACGGCGCATACAGAAACCCGCGTGCAGTATACCGGAAGTAAACAAGAAGTAGAGGTAAACATGGCGAGACGCAGCATAGCACCACTTTTGGAGCGAGGAGGAAAGCGCAAACAAAGGCGATCGCTATCTGCCCCGAACTATTCATTATCCGCGTGCTGCTGCTGCTGTTGTTGCCTTTGGATACAGGAAGAAGAATCGGAAATGACGCATATTGCGTCTTAAGGTTGTCCTTACGTCCAGACGCTAACCGTGCGTCGCCGTTTACATCGGGATATTGCCAATTGATTACAAATTCCATGTATACAGGAGTAACTCTCTCTGCTCACGCATGTAAACGGGTTATTCCCAATGTTTCAGAAACCCAAATAGTGACCTTAACCCGACCATAACCCGATATTTGACAGCATGTAAACGTAGTCAGTGTGTCTGTCTGTCTGTGTGTCTGTCTGTGTGTCTGTCTGTCTGTCTGTCTATCTGTCTGTGTGTCTGTCTGTGTGTCTGTCTGTCTGTCTGTCTATCTGTCTGTGTGTCTGTCTGTGTGTGTGTCTGTCTGTCTGTCTATCGTGTGATTAAATAATGACATCATTTTTGGGTGAACTATCCCATTAAGACTTCAGATTCCTGTCCACTACATCAGTACACGGACCCATAAACAAGTGAATGTCACTCACTATTATTGGGAACAGTGTGATATTTCAAATTCGTTTTTATTTTTATGTTTTCTGTTACTATTTTAATTTTAGTTAAGGATTTAGTCTTTTTTTTATATGTCTGTATCATTTCCATAAATTTTTAGTCCAGTTTTAGTTTTAGTTATTATTCCCCAGGGTCGGGTTGCTCCAGCCGTTCGTAAGTTCTTTCTTATATTGGAACGTTAAGTCCACACTAGAGGCTTAGTAACTACTAGCTAGTTTGTAACTAACTCTGTACTTTATTCCGTTGCACCATTTGTTCGTAAGGCAGAACGTAGCTAGTAGGTCGTAAGCTCTCCGTAAAGTAATGCGTTGTCGCATAATATGACGTTTAGCCTCGATGATCCAGATGTTGTGTTGAAATGCCGTGAATTTCAGTTCATCCTTCATTCTTTTGCCTCACGTTACTAACGGTAAAAATAAGTTTATTGGAATCTAAGTTTATTATTTAAAAATAAGTTTATTAAGAAATTACGTTTATTGATTATGACTGATATTTGACATGCACAACATGGACCGATGCACACAGCGTCGCGCTGTTTAGGACGGGTTCGTGTTCAAGAGACGCTAACAAGGTAATCTTTTCACGTAATGTTCTCTCTCTTAAAATGCAAGCGAGTGTAAATGTCAGCATTATCATATACGTCTAAAGACTTGAAGTCTGTCAGGTAAAAGAAGAGCTTATTGATGCAGTTCAGTCTGTGTGATATTTCCAACCGTTACTCCTGATCGGAGGCTGCCGTCAATATTTAGTTTATACGTAGAGTTACGCTTTAACTAAGTTTAAAGCAGCGCTCAGTAAGACTGGCTGTTTTCTCGCAGGTTTCTCTCTCGAGCTCCCCCTACAGTTTCGGAGTATATATATATTATGAGAAAACTGTCGTAAACTCGTTGTCAACACTCACCCCTCCCATCTCGCTCAGGCCATGTGCATTTGTTTTCAGAGAAGCCGGCGAACAAACGGAGCCATGTCAACTGAAGTATGTATGATTCTCAGAAGAATATCATATAAATGTTGAGATAGTGTATATTTGTATAGTGTTGCCAAACGTAATCAGTAACATTATGGCGAAAAACAATACTATAAGAAATATTCCGCTATTTATTTCTATTTAAGTTTGAACTATAGCTATAGACACTTAGATTATACATTATCAAAATAAATGTTACGTTACATTCTTTTATAATTTTGACGGTGATCCGAGTTGTCCATCATAACGATTGACCAAACGAAGTCAAACACGTAGCCTAGTTTGTTTATTTATTTTGCAAGAATACGTGTATGGTATAAGGCTATAATTTATTCGTTCATACCGTTTGGTTTGAAATTTCATAATAAGTTGTATTGCTAGCTAGCATCCTAACATGCTAGATCTGTGAACATGCAACAACGTTACTAATTCTGAGGCAGGCGGCAAGCTAAACTAAAGCATAATTTGAAGAATTTCATATCGATTTATAGGCGTTCTCAGTAACACAAATAAAACCTGATAGAGGAACGGACAAAACACTACAGAAAACAAACACGTTTGTTTACTACTGAAAATGCTAACATCTAAGTTACAGTAGCGTACTAGAAAGCCCGTAACAGACAGCGACCATAATAAAAACCTAAACAGACAATAACAAACATCCTGAGGTCACAATTACAAGAAATACAAACATTAAACACAGTTTATTCTAAAGATACAAGTGCAACAGCAAGAAGGCCAGGTCAGCATCGGTTTTGCAGGCTTCGGTTTCTTTCAGTTCTCTCCATTCTGAAAAAGCCGGTCCAATATTAACTCTAGTCTGACTTCACGCTCGGTCAGTCTCCCGTTTCCTCTTTCTTTGGTCCTCTGACAAAGATTTCCTAGCTTTCTGCTTCTTTTTTACATGTTCAGCCATCATGAAAACTTGAAGAACTCAATATCTAGCGTTACCTTGTTCTTATAGCTAGCCGGATACTGGATGGATGAGGGCGTGTACGTGTGCAGTGCCGTAAAGCAATTCGTTACCTCGCGAGACCTGATATCACACGATACTTCCTAACACTGAGGCCGGCGGCCCGCCGGCCCAAAGTTGCAAGGGTGGTTTTGCGGCTCACAGGCACCAGGGGGGTGCGAGACGACCACCATTCAACCCGAAATCAGTAATATAACCATTACAATGACTCCAAAGCTGTTCGGTTAAGGTAAAAAAGTTACTTAGTTCACCTTTAATGGTGCAACGCAAAAATATTTAGAAGTGCGTAAGTTGTAACTTAGTGTCCATTTACGTCAGAACTAGGCTAAGTTGTAACTTACGCACAGCTGGTGCAGCCGGCCCCTGGTTTCACAGACAAGGCTTAAGCTAGTTTAGAGTAAAAGGCTTGTTTGAGCCGTTTTAACTGAAAGCATATCTTAAAATATGTCCGTTTCATTGTTTTGTCTCAAGATACTCACCAGTAATGCTTTTATGCAGGCTTAAGGCTGATTTATACTTCTGCGTCGTTGTCCGCGTTGACGCGCAATTACCCCTCATTTACACTGAACACGTCTGTGGCGCATTACGGCTGCGACACGGCTACCATAGCTGATCGCGCCCATTCTAGTCAATGCTTGTGTTTACACCGGCCGCGACGCGGCGCGTTTCAGAAGCTTCCCAGAAGCGGCTCTCCGCGCCGCTTCGCTAAATATAGGCGCCTAGTCTATTTTTGACGGACGCGCGTCCAAGTCGCACCGGGAATACAAAATAAAACAAAAAAAAACATTGTCAAATTCAAAATAAACACCCTGTGCAAACTCCCAAACGTATCACACACCAATATCCTTGGTAGAAACCATAGACTGTATGGTAGAAACCCAAAAATCAAGAAAAACCACGTCGGACAGGCAAATCACGTGGTCTCGCGCATCCAGTCGCTCCGCTTCTGAAATGCTCCTGGTGTGAGTTGGCACCGCGTGGAGGATGGAATAAAACCTTGTCGCAGACGTAATGCGCCGCAGATGTGTGCAGTGTAAATGAGGGGTTACACTTGCAGAGGGAGCATGTGAAACCCGAGGGAGGGGTCCTAGCAGACCAATCACAGCGCTTGCAGTCCGCGTAGAGTTGACGCGTTGTTACATTTTTGGAGAGGTGCACGTCAGGGTACGCCGAAGGGTACGCGCGCTACACACAGCCTACGACGTAGCTACGGCGGCAGTTCGACGCAGAAGTATAAATTGGGCTTTAATCTAAACCCTGTCTGTGAATCCCGGCCATACTATATTAAGTTAAACTAATGAAAAGGTTGTCTTGGCAACTAGCTGAAATAAAATAAGTTTATTATTATTATTATTTATTTATTTTTAAATTGCTTTAGCGCAATTTTCACAAGTGGTTAAATTTCAAAAGTCTCAGTAGCCTACTAATGTATCAACACCAAAAACATTTCAGCATATTTATAGAGCAGAAAGGAGAGGAAACAGTCAGTGACTGTGACATCATACTGATGCATCATTTACATTACAGTATGCCTTACAGTAAACATAGGCATTACTGTAGTAGAGACTGTCACATTACTGTAACTCAGCCTTATAAAGGTCAACTATAGATTCAGTCATCTAAGTGAGAACATTTACTGTATCCGCAGCAAACTCTGTTTTATAGCAAAACATCATGGCCGTGTGTGTGTCATACGTTCACATTTGACAACACCATTACAAATATTATGAGTTTTATGTCATTTAAGTTAGGTACTGTAAGTGAATGGGATCTGTAGCCTGTAATTATTTCAGCAACAAGGTTGATTTAAAACATGTATCCTGCATTGTTTGCTTTTGAATGAACTGATTATTAAAAGTACTAAATAGAGAGAAAATCATACTGTTGTGTTTCATTGATTAAATCAAATGTCCTCATTACACATTACAATAATGTGTTTTGAAACAATAATTATGTGGACTGAAGATGTGTATAACTGTAAGGAAAGAATGAGATACGGTTTTGAAAGAAGAGTTTTGAAAATGCACACATTAATCATGAAAATAGCAGCAAAGTGAATAAAAACTGCATTTCAGTTAGTGTTTATTATACACCGAGCAACAAAATGTTCTTTTATGGTTTTAGTTTTTAGTTTAACATATGCTGTGTTACCGTTAAACACACACATTCATTTACCAACGCAAGTTCCAGTGCTTCTAAACGTCTCTTCCGGGTCCCAGAATGAGTGATATTAAACGTCAGATGACTTAAACTCTGGCCGGAGTCTCGGTGGACTCGGACTGAATGGGAATGTTCCCGCTGGACGCTGTGAGACTGGATCACCGTATCTTCGGGCGCTGTATTGAGTGTGTGTTTCGCCAGCCATTAGAATGCACTTCATGTACTGTTCTGTTCTCTGTATCAATCCTTTGACATCCTTTGACATTCAGCAGACTGAAGCAAATGTGAAAGAGGAGAATATCTTTCCTGTGGGCTTAAGCAAACGCCACGCAGCCCACAGCTATAAAAGAGAAGCTTTCTTTCATGAATAATAATGTTTGGGAATATCTCTGGTCGTACTGAACAAATAATGTATTAGTCTTGCCTTTTTATAATTCTGTTCTGTGGGAAGCAAAAGCAAATTGATATTGTATGTTTTATCAGAAGTGAATGGTTGTATTATAGAAAGAAACGCTCAACAGTTTTAAAATTGGATTCTACGGATGTGTTGCTGTTAGTTTTCTTGAAAATATACAGTCACATCTACATCAAAAAGATTCATTAAATGTACACTACATGATTCTGGGCTCTCTGTCGCCCTCGGAGTTAAAACACATTTGCATGGTACTTTATGTCAGCATGGTTTGCTGTGCATCATATCAGATCTGATAATGGAGTCATACAAGACAAATATGCATTAAATATGTTCTCTGAGCAATTACGTATAGCATATCAAGTACATAAGATAATGTCAAAACAGCCTCCACACGCTTGCCATAGTAGCCAGACCTTCTGTGATCTGTTATCAGACGTCATGCAAGGACGATTAAGGATTGATTCCACTAAATATAAAAATAAAAAAATAAAAAATCTAATTTGACGCTGTTTTCTGTCTGAACACAAACAGTCTCAGGGTGCGTTCACACTTGTAATTTGGTTCTCTTGGTCTGGACTGAAAAATAAAATAAAACATTTAGTCCTGGCGTTCACACTGTATGGTTTAAGACCGAATTTTAAGATACAAAACCAAAAAAAGGCATTTATGATATATATATTTTGAGACAGAACTTACCGAACATCCAATGCTTGAGCATGCTTAAGGTCACATGTCGTGACATCATGTCCTG
>NC_138735.1:1680245-1737745 GCF_965113295.1 Leuciscus leuciscus | reverse complement strand
CTTTCTGCAACATCGAGTCTCTGTTTGCTATCCCGGAAACCAATCTTACAGGTTCTCCCACAAATCCTGCATGCAATATGGCAGGTTTTTGCTTCTGTACACACACTTCTATCTGTTTTGTCATCAGTTACATTCAAGCAGCTCGAGGCTTGAGGTTCTTCACATTGTAACTCCACATAATCCCAAATCCCATCTCGCATGCCGCTGATGTAGATGTTTTTCACAGGCCGCCGTGTGGGTGGAATAAAATAACCTGAGTGATTTCTGAGAGAATCTAAAGAATGTTTCCTGTAATACAACAGTTTTGATTGAGCAGTCCTGATATACAGTCTGGGGCTTGTTACTGCTTTCTCACTAGTGTGTTCTGGGTGGTTGCTAGAGTGTTGCTATGCAGTTGTTAGTGTGTATTATTGCATTTCTAGCATATTTCAGATAGATACTATGCTAGGGTAAAAATACATTGTTACACCAGTAGGCGGCGACATCTTTATGAGTGAGTAAATTGAATCATTATTTTAACTGATGTACTCAAAAACACTAATTCATTCAGGAATGAAACAAGTGAGTGAGTCATTGAATAATTCACTCAACTGATTTGTTGAACAGCAATTATCTCAAAGAAACACTCTGTTGGACCTATTATGCCATTGTAGAAAGTCTTGCTGTTGTTTCAGGCTCTACTAGAACAGGTTTCCCTGCTTGAATGTTGATTATTTTCCTCATATTCTCCATTGTTGCGGCTCCTCTCTTCCCAGTCTGTCAGTAACGCTCTGTTTACTTCCTGTCTCTATGAAGCCCCTCCTTCTGAAAAGCACACTGTGCTCTGATTGGTCAGCTGGAGCAGTGTGTTGTGATTGGTCGAGCGCTTCGAGGGTGTTTGGGAAATGGCCCGCCCCTTACCATAACTGGCAGTTTAACACACTACTAACTAACTCAACCAGGCCCCGCCCCTTTTATTCTGCGCATTAATTATTATAATGAGGAATATTGTGACGTGTTCGTTCCCGGAAGAAACTCAAGACGCTCAGGGAGTTCAGAAACACTGACACTGATATAGAGAAGAACTGGAGCTTGTTCATGCTCAAATAGCAACATTACACACTAAAGACTGATGAACATGGGGAAAAAGCATAATAGGCCATCTTTAAAACTATTGCATTGGCAGAACAAAAATCAGTAACTAGAAATATTGAAATAAAAGCACTATCACACTCAGTATTGTGCTTTTTTCCTGATTATTCCGAGTATTGTTGCTTTTGTGTTGTTGATAACTAAAATCTGAGAAGTGGCAAATTACGTTATGCACGTCTTTTCTATGCCGACCTAAAACGTTCTCCCCGACTTAATCACAATCAATACCAGCTAACGGCTAAATATCCATCATGTGACCACCAGAAACAACACAGCAAGCCTTTATTGACATACTGACGGCACTAAATCCACACGTCTGACTGGGGGATTTCAATTTATCGTCCAGGAACTGACTCGGCAGTCATTCGAGTGAAATATATTTTTCACGAGTGGAATGGTGGGATCTGACCACCTTAATCAAACAGATTCCTTCACGTGAGGTGGGACGTCCAGCTAGCTGTAGCAGCGCTCGCATCCATTTGATTTGGAGATGTAGTGCACAGGGGTGTGTTGTCAGTTCGCTAGCAGCTTGTCGGGCGGCCCGGGGAACTGTGTATAATTGAAATGTCATGGTGTCGGAGTGGAGCCGGACTGCAGCAGGTTTTAGTTATGCTTCAGCGCATGAGAGACAGATGAGGAACAGCCCAGCGCACACAAAGTGGCATCTTCCCACGCTAGACTTCAGCTGGAGAAAACCCTACACATTCACCGCCTGTCCGGCCCACTGACAAAGATTAATGAGGTCTCATGATGGTCAAAATTATTAAAATAAATGGCTGGCTAGTAAGATCTTGAAAGGACAACTCACGACTTTTATGCAGCATCTCTTAAGGCTAAAAGGGAAGATAGATCAGAGCGCTTCTTTGAACCTACACTCGGAAAAATCAAAGTACCAATTAGAACCAGGCAGGGATTTGAAGCCTAATGTCACAGGAAAACTTTTTATTATGTTCAACAAAAAACTTTTAATTCTCTAGGGTCTCGTATACACACCGCAAAGTTTCAGAAGTGACAACCGCATCTAAATGCCAGAGCCAATCCCCTAAATGATTGTTCTGTGTGTGTGTACAGAACACGAGCCGTTCCCTGATTGACACGGCGCTAACCATTACAACATTTGTGAATGAGACGCATGGATTCCAAGTGTGTAATTAACCTTTATTTTTAACACATATTGGTGCCAGCCAACCTATAACCATATACTTCATGAAGTCATCAAATGTTAATATACCAATCTACCTGAAATACCAAAATCTGTTTTGTATCGATAAACACCATAATCAATACAGGTGACAAAATAGAAAGTCACAAGGTGAATCAAAGTTCATTGTAAGTGTCATAAACACAAAGACAAAACACCATCAGGGTGACATACACGACACTAAAGTAATGCAATAGATCTGAAAGAGGTCAATCTATGTTATTAATAATGTTAATAAAACAAAACCACAACAACAAAAAACAAATATATATATATATATATATATATATATATGTGGAGAAACGGTAATTTACAGATAAAGCATTATGAAATCATTTACTACAGCTGCTGTCCGATCAATGCAGTCGCGGTGTCGGGTCAACAACGGTTTATCTGCGGACTCTCCATTACACTGTGCCTCAGTCAAATGCTCCGAACAAACATATAGTTCATTAATGTGATCCATGATGCTATAAACCCTCCACGTGTTCCTAACGCTGGTCTCATCTAAAGTCTGTGCAGAAGCGAGCAAACGAGCCGCTTATACTGGACACACATGTTTCAAGGTCATAACAAGAGCGCTGATTATCAAATCACTGTGGCTGTGGTTAATTACATTTAATTAATTAAATAAATATGTATAGTGTTCAAAAATTAAATAAATATATCAAGTGTTTCAGAGTGAAGAGGATAATTGTGTTCATTAACATGTGAGCAGCTCATGATTCATCGGTGTATTCAGCGTCTCAAAGTGACCCAGTTCAAACATACAGAGCTGCTCATGTGATGCAAACGTCAAGATGTAATATTTTAATAATCAATGCATTATGGTAAAAGTGTTTTAAAGTCGTAACTTAGTACTGAGTGAGGAACCGCGTGAAAATAAGTCTTTATTAATCAATAATCTGACCCTGTAATCATCATTTGTGTGGAAGGGAATCACAAAGTTTTTACTGCCACTACTGTTCATTTCATCTGGAAACTGAAGTGAATTATATGCACAGGGATATTGTTGGAGTTCTGCAGAAATGTAGATAGATGCACGTTTTTTCCCAATGAGCCAATGTTGAGATGTAGATGTAGATGTCTTGGATTGAGAAAAGACTCATCGTACTTGCTAGGCATCAGTGAGCATCGTTTCAAATGTAAAATGACATATAATGTGATTGTTAAAGCATTTGCAATTGTTACATATGTTCAGTCTTTTCCTGTAAAAACAAAACAAGTTATTATGAAATCCACCTTTATTACACATTATCTGATTACAAAAATAAATTACATTTTGTAAACAAGCAAAATGTAATTGTCTGGCTACTTGTGAAAATAGCCAATAAATAGCCATACAATATGGCTTATTGTAAGTGAAAACTAATGCTGTACCAGTAAAATTAGTCGTTGCATTTATTTTGACACATTCATGGATCACTTGTGTGGTCAAGCGTGTATTAAAGATGCAAATCACATGTTTGCTGGGATTTTTTTTATTCTAAACTTTTATATGCAGTTTTAGAAGTGTCTGAGGGTGTATAGTCAATAACCTGACAAATTAAAATGCTGAATAAAGTTAAAACTGCTTTTGTCAATAGTTCCAAAAGGTTAATTAACATTAACAAACATAATTACATTATATAATGCCTAACACATAGTTTGAACTGCGGTGCTGCTCAATATAATCACTGAAGCTGCTTGCCTGAGGAACACAGAAGCTCAGATGTTTGTTGTGTAAAATCATTGTAAATGAATCCATTCCGGCTGCTTTATTAGTATCAATAATGTTGTAACCGTAACATCAAAATCACCATTCAGTCATATATATTCTGGTGTGGGGAAACGGCTGTTGAAATACGGTTGCTAGTGCATGACAAGGACGTTTCTAAGGCTGTTTGTTGGTCTATAAGGGTACGCTTACATGACAACGATATCCTTAAAACGGAGATGTTTTTCCTTTGAGTTTTTTTACAGACGACACCATTATCAAAACGATCCCCATTCACACGGATCCGCGAAAACAAATAAAAACGCTGTATTCTGCTGCTAGGCCAGTAGATGGCGATGAAACACTATAGACTGAACACGTAATACACATGTGCATAACGTCATCATCTTCAGAGATTCGCGTTTTTGAAGTCAGGAACCCAAAACGCTGTTGTCGTATTAACAATCGGCCAAAATGCATGAGGTACTCGAGGCTGTGCTGTGTGGTGAATAAGTCTGAGGGTGTTGTTAGGCTCTATGCAAAGCGGAGTCAGTCGTGACTTATTCACGTTACAGCACTAGCCTCTCGTACTTTATAGCTTTTATAAAACGGTTACCACACAATACAAATATTAAAGCCAACAAAATATGTATTAGTGCAACTTTCGTGAAGTAAAATCACTGAAAGCCTTCCTTCCGCTGGTAAAAATAGTCCCTGACCGTGAACAGCAACAGAAGTTACGTTACATTATTTCACCGTTAGATGGCGGCGTCTTTATGAGTGAGTCAGTCAGTACAGGAGACTTTTATATTGAAAGGACTGAAACTTGTGAACATGGAGAAGCAAGACTCGACTGATAAATTATGGAAAACCCTGTTAAAAGGACAAGATATCACAGCGGACTTTCAAACGTATTTTTTGTTACGAATATAAGACTGACCTGAAGGAAGATGCTATATCTACTGTAAATGCAGGAACACTTGTTTTGAACCATCATCTACTACAATTTCTAGTTGTTTATACTACTACTAAATACAGCTTACCCAACATCGCTAGCTTCCGTTACTACTAGCACAACACGCTAGTAATTCGCTAGCCTGTAAACGCGCGCCACCCGTGTGCGCTCAGCTATTTTTATTTATTTATTTTCTCTCGCGCGCTCGCGCCTTTGAGTTCAGAAAAGCTCAGGTGAGTAAGAAACACTCAACAAACACGGTGAGTAATGTCTTGTCCTGTTATTATCATGCGTCGCGTCTGAATACGTTGTTGTTTTTGGAGCTCTATCGATTTGATTTATAATTCTTGATTTTTCTCGCTGCCTGCTGTGAGTGTGTCTGCTTCGGTGCTGTAAGCTCCGTCTTAGCCTCGTATTTCCTTGTTTTGAACCATCATTTACTACAATTTCTAGTTGTTTATATTACTACTAAATACAGCTTACCCAACCCTGACATCGCTAGCTTACGTTACTACTAGCACAACACGCTAGTAATTCGCTAGCCTGTAAACGCGCCACCCGTGTGCGCTCAGCTATTTTTATTTATTTATTTTCTCTCGCGCGCTCGCGCCTTTGAGTTCAGAAAAGCTCAGGTGAGTAAGAAACACTCAACAAACACGGTGAGTAATGTCTTGTCCTGTTATTATCATGCGTTGCGTCTGAATGCGTTGTTGTTTTTGGAGCTCTATCGATTTGATTTATAATTCTTGATTTTTCTCTTTAAACTCGCTTACAACGAACATTTTCTACTTTTCCTCACTGAGAAGCACTAATGTTACTGCTCAAACCTCATAGTTACAACGCGGACTGTTGAGCAGACGCGTCTCAAGCCTATTAGTGATCCAACGCTGCATACTCTTAAAGGTTACGTCCGTGGATCACGGCTGAACGCGTCTTCTCCACACTCACTTATAAACAAACATTTTTTTTTTCGCCTATCGTGCGTCTACTCTACACCCCTACCACTAAAAAACCTAAAAAACCTCATAGTTACAACGCGGACTGTTGAGCAGACGCGTCTCAAGCCTATTAGTGATCCAACGCTGCATACTCTTAAAGGTTACGTCCGTGGATCACGGCTGAACGCGTCTTCTCCACACTCACTTACAAACAAACTTATAATATAAATTAGTATTAATATTGATAGCATCACTGGTAGCTTCGTTGCTAACTCACTGTCCATCTGTTAAAATGGCGAATATATCAGATGTAAGTAGTCTACCGCTTGGTGCAGGTGAGGACACATTTGAGCTGCACGCACTGCAGTCTGAGCTGGAAGCTGTTGAGAAACAGATCCACAACCTTTTATTGAGACAGGCCGAGCTGAGAGACCGGTGTTTGGCTCTTGAAACATCACGCGCCGATGCACACAAATCAGTGTTTAACGTTACTAACCCGCTGACTCCGACCGCGTCTACTCCGTGCGTTCCTCAGCATCGGTCGAAATCAGCCATGGTCTCGTTCACTCCGGCTCCAACACGCCACCACGAAGCCTGGGTGGTTCCGCAGCGGAAGACGCGAGTCAGGTTTAGACCAAGACTTTCTCCGACCCTCCCGGTTTTCGAGTTATCGACACAAAACCGCTTCTCCCCTCTACGCGAAACAGAACGCGATGCTGTGATCATCGGCGATTCCATCGTTCGGCACGTACACGCTACGTTAGGTAAAAGTAAGGTGCAAAGTCACTGCTTTCCTGGTGCTCGTGTTTCTGAAATCGCTGCTCGCGTTCCCGAGATCCTGAACGGTGACGAGCGCGTCGGAACTGTGGTCCTGCACGCGGGAGTGAACGACATCAGGCTGCGCCAGACGGAGATTCTGAAGAAAGACTTCAGGAATCTAATCGATACGGTACGCAGCACATCGCCTGAAACAACGATCATTGTGTCAGGACCGCTTCCCACGTACCGACTAGGGCATGAAAAGTTCAGCAGATTATTTGCGCTAAATGAATGGTTAATGTCATGGTGCAATGAGCAGAAACTGCTCTTTGTAAATAATTGGAATCTGTTTTGGGAGCGTCCTAGGCTTTTCCGTGCTGATGGCTTACACCCAAGCAGATTCGGAGTGGATCTTCTGTCAGATAACATCTCCAAAATGTTAAATACCCTTTGACTAGTAACCAAAAGTCCAAATCATAGTCTCTGCTGCACCAATTCAACTGATATAAATACTAGTGTAGAACATTGCATAGAAACCGTGTCTATTCCTCGTTTAGTGAGATCAAATAATAAATCTAATGCAGGATCTAGGAAAAATCTAATTGTTATTAAAACAGAAAATGTTGCTATTAGTAAACAAAAACTATTTCTAAAGCTAGGTCTTCTAAACATTAGATCACTCACACCTAAGGCAGTTATTGTAAATTAAATAGTCACAGATAATAGCTTCGATATACTTTGCCTTACTGAAACCTGGCTTAAACCAAATGATTATTTCGGTATTAATGAGTCTACTCCTCCTGGATACTGTTATAAGCATGAGCCCCGTCTGATTGGTCGTGGCGGAGGTGTTGCAACCATTTATAAAGATATTCTAAATGTTACCCAGAAAACGGGTTATACGTTTATTTCATTTGAAGTACTTGTACTAAATGTTACGCTCTTAGATGTTAGAAAAACATCCCTATTATCTCTAGCCTTGGCTACCGTATATAGACCGCCAGGGCCTTACGCTGATTTCCTAAAAGAGTTTGCAGATTTTCTCTCAGACCTATTAGTCAATGTCGATAAAGCACTAATTGTTGGAGATTTTAACATACACGTAGATAATCCAAATGATGCATTAGGAGCTGCGTTTACAGATTTATTAAATTCATTTGGGGTCAAGCAAAACGTCACCGGACCAACACATCGTCTTAATCATACACTCGATTTAATTATATCACATGGAACCGATCCAACCGATATAGATATCATTCCACAAAGTGATGAAGTCACTGATCACTACATGGTAACTTGCATATTACGTACTGCTGTAATATGTCATGCGGCGTCGCGTTATCAACCAGGCAGAACAATCCTCCCATCCACCATAGATCATTTCTCAAATTGCTTATCTAATCTGTCTCAGCTGCTGCCTGAACCCAAACAAACAGATGAACTAGAAGAACTAACTAGCACTATGAGCACCATTCTCTCTAGAACATTGGATGTGGTTGCACCTATTAAATTAAAAAAGGTCAGAGAGAAAAATAAAGCACCATGGTATAACAATACTACGCATGTTTTAAAGAGAGAAACGCGTATTTTAGAGCGTAAATGGAAACAAACTAATTTAGAGGTCTTTAGAATCGCGTGGAAAGACAGTGTGTCACGTTATAAAAAGGCCCTAAAAGCGGCCAGGGCTGAGCACCTCCGCAAACTAATAGAAAACAACCAAAACAATCCAAGGTTTTTATTTAACACCGTGGCTAGACTAACAAATAAACAGACGTCACCCGAACAAAATATCCCGTTACAGTTCAGTAGTAATGATTTCATGAACTTCTTCACTGAGAAAATAGAAAGCATCAGAACCACAATTGTAAACGTTCAATCTTCAATCGCGCCTTATAATTCAGCTTCAATTATCACCCCGCAAGAACAATTACAGTGCTTTACAACTATAGAACAAAAAGAGTTAAATAAACTTATCACTTCATCTAAAACAACAACATGTTTATTAGATCCTATACCAACTAAACTACTGAAAGAAGTGTTACCTGTAGTGGAAGAGCCTCTCCTCAATATTATTAACTCGTCTTTATCTTTAGGTCATGTTCCAAGAACATTTAAACTGGCAGTTATAAAACCTCTCATTAAGAAACCACAATTAGATCATAATAATCTAGCAAATTATAGACCCATTTCAAATCTTCCATTTATGTCTAAAATATTAGAAAAAGTGGTGTCCGCTCAACTGGGCTCTTTCTTGCAACAAAATGAGATCTATGAAAAGTTTCAGTCTGGATTCAGACCGCATCATAGCACTGAAACTGCGCTCGTTAAAATCACAAATGATTTACTTTTAGCTTCTGACCAAGGCTGTATCTCAATACTAGTTTTACTTGATCTTAGTGCTGCGTTCGATACTATAGATCATACATTACTCTTAGATCGACTACAAAATTATACTGGTGTTCAAGGACAAGCACTAAGCTGGTTCAAATCATACCTATCTGACCGCTACCATTTTGTCTATTTAAATGGAGAAAAATCGATCATAACTCCAGTAAACTATGGAGTGCCGCAGGGATCTGTATTAGGCCCTCTGTTATTTTCAATATATATGATGCCACTTGGAAATATTATAAGGAAACATGGAATTAGTTTCCATTGTTATGCTGATGACACTCAAATATATATTTCATCACGGCCGGATGAAAACGCAAAATTTTCCAAATTGACAGAGTGTGTTAAAGATATAAAAGATTGGATGACCCGTAATTTTCTTTTATTAAATCCAGACAAGACAGAGGTAATACTTATCAGTTCAAAAAACCGCCCACAAAACCTCGCACAATACAACTTTAACATCATAGGATGTCCTGTTACTTTATCCTCTACAGTAAAAGACCTGGGTGTTATACTCGATTGTAACCTGTCTTTTGAAAATCATATTTCATATGTTACAAAAACAGCATTTTTCCACCTTAGAAACATTGCTAAGCTACGTAATATGCTATCAGTTTCTGATGCAGAAAAGTTAGTTCATGCATTCATGACCTCGAGACTGGATTACTGTAATGCTTTACTAGCTGGTTGTCCTGCATCCTCAATAAACAAGCTACAGTTAGTCCAAAATGCCACCGCTAGAGTTCTTACTAGATCAAGAAAATATGATCATATAACACCGATTTTATCATCACTGCATTGGTTACCTATAAAGTTCCGTATTAATTACAAGGTATTGCTACTGACCTATAAAGCCCTAAACGGCTTAGCTCCAGTCTATTTAACGGATCTTCTATCGCCCTATAATCCATCGCGCTCTTTAAGATCACTAAATTCAAGGCTTTTGGTCATACCTAGGATATTCAGAACCACCAAAGGAGGGAGAGCATTTTCACATTTGGCTCCAAAACTCTGGAATAGTCTTCCTGATACTGTTCGTTGCTCAGACTCGCTCTCCCAGTTTAAAACTAGATTAAAGTCTCATCTCTTCAGCCAGGCATTCATATAATCCTACAGTTCAAACTACAATCCGGCCTCTAGCTCATAAATGCCAGAGGAGAACTGGCCCCCGACTGAGCCTGGGTTCTCCCAAGGTTTTTTTTTTCTCCATTAGGTCACCTGATGGAGTTTTAGGACACCATTAGGTCACTTGATGAAGTTTTTCGGTTCCTTGCCACTGTTGCCTTTGGCTTGCTCAGTTGGGGATATTTTGGGGATATTTAATTTAATTTTATCAATCAATAAATTCCTCTTGAAACAAACTTTGTTGTATTATTTTAATTTAATACTGTGAAGCTGCTTTGATACAATCTGTATTGTGAAAAGCGCTATACAAATAAACTTGACTTGACTTGACTTGACTCACTTACAATCTCTCATAATACTCTATACGCTTCAATGAACAATATCAATGAGAAAAAAAACATGTATTTACGTTGCTAAGAGTGGTTGCTAGGGGTGTTGTAGTGATACATAGAACCGTTGGGTGAAGCGGTTTATCATGAATAAAACACAGCTATTGACCAATCAGAATCAAGGACTGGAACTAACCGTTTTGTAAAAAGTTTTACATTTTTAAGTTGAAAAGGGTGTTGTGTAAACAGCCGCTTAGTTAGGTCACTTAGAAAGGAACACTTTGACACATCTCCAACCTTTGATCTGTTAGAACTGCATTATTATACTTGAAGATTTGAGCATTGATGGGTGATTGGAAGCAAGTGATTTGTCGTAATTTGTTTGTTGTTCAAGCTCTACGTAGTCGTGTTCTGATATTGCTCACATAACATTAGACCTATTTGATGAAACAACTGAGCCAGCAAAGCAAGCGTTCACTTTGACCTCAACGGCTTCATCAAGAGCCTAATTAATGGCACAATTAAACACGTAAGTGATTGAACGAGCAGAGAAAGAACAAGCGAGAGCGAGAGAGAAAGAAGGGCCCTCGGGTCGTTGGCGCCTGAAAGAGCGTTGAGCAGTTTCCTATCAAGCATGAACGTCTCGATCATGTTAAGAGTCATTTGTCTCATGATCAAGCATTGCTTTAAGGGTGAAGACAGTGTTGTGAAAGCCTGCGTGTTAGATTCAACGTGCCATGATGTGTGAGACAGGCGATATAACAGCATTTTCCAAAAGTCTGATTGTTTCAAATCTAGAAACTCCCTGAAGTTTCTTTTCACTAGCACTGGTCATATTTGCCTACATGGTTCATAAACATTTGATCATGAAATGAAGAGCATTTGCAGGGCGGTTATGAGCTTGTAAGGAGGTCGTGCCAGAAAGGCTTTTGATTAGGGTTTTCCAGTGCAGCATAATGAAAACTTCATCAAAGCTTGTCATTAAATGTTTAGAGTGAAGTTTATAGTGTTGACCACTCAATAAACATTTCATGACATTGCTTCAGCCCAAGCATTACAAAGACTAAACGATTCAAAAAGCCACAAAATGGCAGCATATGCATTAGCCAGACCTTCAAGCTGTCATTAAAAGTGCAAATTAGAAGGGAGTTTACATTTATGGACGTTGTAAATTAACGCAAGGTGTTACAGGAGGGGAGTGAAGATAAGCAGTCAAAGACCGTCTGCAACTGTATTTCTCTGGTCTGTGAAACACAAAAGGAGATGTTACTGTAATAAAGATGATGCTGCTATTCTTAAAAATAGTCGGTCAGTCAAAAAAATCATAAAACAAATCCTTTTTTTCTTATATTACATTGGGCCTTGTTCATGTTCAGAGATGGGCATACATACATAGAAATGTATTTAATATACAAATACAGTATTTTGTATTTTGAAAATACACAAAATACACGTGAAATTGGCCGTCCAGTGCAGGGATAGCTCACAGTGAATGAAGAAACCACACAGGCGTATCATAACCTCATCTCTTTCTTTCTTTCTTTCTTTCTTTCTTTCTTTCTTTCTTTCTTTCTTTCTTTCTTTCTTTCTTTCTTTCTTTCTTTCTTTCTTTCTTTCTTTCTGGCAATTACAAATAAACTTATGCAAAATAGCCACCATTTCTATACTCATTTCTGGTTACAGTGTAGTCTATTACTTGTGGTGAACACTATTAAAAAATGCATACTGTATGTAAAGCTTTTTCTGCTATCCAGCAAAGAATATGGATGGGTGATATGACCAAAATCTAATTTTACTTCACAGTAACAATATCATGGTTTCACAATTCTCAAGATCAGTTTTGATTCCACAGCATAAACGTAATTTCAAACTCTTTTGAGTTTATTTATTTATGTATTTTTGCTGCAATGCTTTTTAAGTAATTTTATGTTTATTTTATGTAAAGTTAATTGTTTCTATAAGTAAGAAAAATTAGAAAGTGTATCTAAAAAAAAAAAAAAAAATTATGTACAATAAAACTAAAAGCTGAAGATGTGTGTGATGGATCATTCATCAGTGCTTGTTTTTCCACTCCAGCGTTCCCGTAATTCCTGCCCACTAAAAGCTGCACGGATAAATTTGCTTACCCCACAGATAGGCCCATCTATGTAAACGATTTAGAAAAAGTTCCATCAATTCACACTTTATATCATCGCTATGATAGTGTCACATCACCCAGCCCTAACATGCAGTGATGCTTTACACACGTTTGACAAGCTAGATGATAAAACTCAACAACCGGTCAAGACTGATTGACTAACGCTATTTCCCACGTGTCTGTGCTCTTTTATTCTTTCATGTGAACTGAAGTGAATAATGCACTATTTTAACTTTAATCAACAAGTGGAATTGATCATGACATTCTCACCTTATAAAAAACAAAGAAAAAAGAAAAGAAAAACAAATTGCTGATCCAGTGCTGAGCCAGTGAATGTCTGAACTAGTTGATGCACTACATTTTTACATTTACATTTATTCATTTAGCTGACACTTTTATCCAAAGCAACTTACAATTGCTATATATGTCAGAGGTCGCACGCCTCTGGAGCAACTAGGGGTTAAGTGTCTTGCTCAGGGACACATTGGTGTCTCACAGTGGATTCGAACCCGGGTCTCTCACACCAAAGGCATGTGTCTTATCCATACCACCACCACCCCTTGCACTAAACCAATACCCTGATGAAGAGGTTGACTGGCAAATTGAGGTTGACTTGTACTTTGAAAATACAAAAATACTCATCTTAAATGTATTTAAATACAAATTACATTAGATTTTTTTCCAAAGGCTTTAAAATACATAATACAAAATAGTACTTTGTATTTCAAATACGTATTTTAAATACATGTATCTGAAATACTGCCCGTCTCTGTCCATGTTTAATGTTTCATTTACATGGTTCAATGTAGCAATGACCCGACCCAGAATCATTGGCAAAACACGCCTGTGGCGACATTTCTGCAAAATATTAACTTTTTGCACGTTATATTGTTATATTTATATTGTGTCTTGCACTTTTTGACACTTTCAAAGGTAAGTGCCGATAAAAGTTTTATCCGAAACAATCTGCCAACGTTTTGTTATGATGGTTGTTGAAATAAAACCGAAATCGCCGTATGGCTTTGTGTGATTATCAAATCACTGTGGATGTGGTTTAATTAAATAAATATATATAGTGTTTCAGAGTGAAGATCATTGGTGTATTCAGCGTCTCAAAGTGACCCAGTTTACTGTATCAGAAAGTCCTTATGTGAATCAAACGTCAAGATGTATTTGTTTATAATCCATGCATTATGGTAAAAGTGTTTCAAGGTCATAGTAAGTCTTTATTAATCAATAATCTGACCCTGTAATCATCATTTGTGTGGCCACATGTGTTTACTTGTTCATTTAATCTGGAAAAGTAAGTCTCATGTTTTTTTTCCAGTGAGCCTATGTTGAAATGTAGAGTCACTGTCTTGGATTAACATGGAAATGAATTATCATACTTGATTAGAGAACAGTTGCTAGGCATCAGTGAGCATCGCTTCATGTGCAGGGAATTCATCGACAGTGTTCACATTATCAACATTGTTTTTAAAATGATTTCTCTGATTATGTGTGCACATGAAGCAATACTTTCCTGCAGCCTATCAAACTTCTCGAGGTGCAATCAGGGCCGAAACACAGGGTCTAATCAGAGAACACAGTAATCAAGGCTGTGAGGATCTCGAGTAATTTGTATCAGGAGTTTCACCTTCTCCTCACAAAACATAACTTTTTCTCGGGCAGAATTTGTGAATTTTATTGTCTTCAAATACGTCATCTTTGTTTTCTCAAGCTTTGTTTACTGCATGGAGATGTGGAACTAAATGTATAATGCTACATTTTTCCACTGTTTACAACTGGTGTAAGTAGTGTTTGGAAATCTGAATCATTTCAGTGACTCGGTTCAATCAAAAGATTCGTTTTTATCAATCAGTTCATTCAACTGATTCATTTCAACTGTTGATTCGTTGAGTCATAATTTTTTTTATCCAGTAATATCCAAAGTATTTTTATGCTGTATTTTGCTGTTTTGAATTGCAATTGGTCTACAGTATATCATTTACAAAACTTGTGTAATGTAATTTGTAATTGAATGTAAGATCAAATCAATTTTAACAGAGCCATTCAGGCACATTAGGCATACGGTTAAGAGGGAATATTATAAACTACATTTAAATGAGAAACATGTTCCTTTCAGAAGACTCAGAATAAGTGGCAGAAACAACCCATGTTTTAATGAATCCATTTCAGCTTTCATTAGACTAAAGCATCACGCATGGGTTAAAGCAAAGAAAGTAAAAGTCAACTAGACTGGACACATTACAGTACATTAAGAAATTAGTGCATAAAACTGATTCAAAATTCTAAATGTGATAACTATCTTCATTTGATTATTTATTCTGTTCAATTCAAGAAAATGACTAAATCCCTTACATATTTGTTTTTCTTAAATCTGTTAAATTCCCTGACTTTTAAAAAGTGTGTCAGAGTTTAAAGGCCCCCTGTAGTCAATGATTGTATCCCTTAAATCTCATCCTTGATCACCAAACTGACATATTTATGCAGTTTTTCCTTGAAAATATCTCTTCATGCCTTAAAATAGATTGAATGTAACTCGATATCCTTCCCTCATTTAGTATTCTATGAATATGCAAACTAGCCCCGCCTCCACTCACTCACAGCATCTCAGAGATTCACTTGTTTTTTAGACTATTTTAAGCAGTTTTAAAGAGAAAATATTCAACAATGGTGTTTGACTTATTAATTTGCACATGGTTTGTCTTGAAACATATTAAAGACATATAAACAACATTGAAAGCTTGATTTTCACAGGGGCATTTTTCATTTTTCACAAGGGGACTTTAAATAAAAAATGCAGAACAAATATTGTGGATACTATAATTAAATTAGGAAGGATGGTGGGTTTGGTGGATCATGATTTTATGGGTAGTGAGTCGGTTGTATGTTGCCCTCCTAATGTGTTCTTTTTTAATTCAATTTCAGCCTCTCAAGTCCATAAAGACTTCTGACGCAGCGTCTCGTTTCCTTCTCAGGGAACTATGGTTATATGGGTAACCTGAGACGTTTTTCTTTTTTTTACCTGTAATGAAGTCTGTTAACTACGGAAGAGGATTAGGGCCAAGCAATAATAAAAAAAAATAAAACCATCTCGAGATTAAAGTCATTATAATGCTAGATTAAACTCGTTCAATTTCGAGAAAAAAAAGTCGAAATACAATCTTGAGAATAAACGCATTAAATATCGAGAATAAAATGGTAAAAAAATAAAATAATTTAATTTCGTGTTTCGAGAAAAAAACTCGTTAAATTTCGAGAAAAAGTCGAAATAATCGTGAGAATAAACTCATTAAATTTCGAGAATGAAAGCGTTACATTTTGAGATTGATTTGAGGCCACATTCATCCTAACATCGAGCCTACTGCATGTGTTTTTAATTTATCATAGCTGTCCATATGCCAGAGTGCATATGGCCACGTCGTCTCAAGCGTTTCCTTCGTCGAAATTCCACAGCTTGAAGATCAACAAGTTTAATAATGTGTCTTATGGTATCCTGGGAAACCTCGATGAATCGCACGTAGGGGAAGCCAGCAATAACCTTGCTTTTGTCCACTGGTTGTCATTTCATGTTGGACAAAAGCGAATCGGACTGATTTTTTTCTTCTAAAAAGACCTAGCCGCTTGCAAATTCTCTTTAAAGTTCGTATGCTAATTATTATTCTGTCATAATTAGCTAAAGTTGATAGTATTTCTTTGTTACTGAAAGAAAGTCTAAAATATAGCTTGACTAAGTGATCCAACTCTGCCATGTCCTCTATCAGTAGGCTATGCAATGAACACTGATCCAATGCGTTATTCTCTACATTTCATTTCCACTTTTTTTCTCGAAACACGAAACACAAAGAAACACAAAAATTCTCTACATTTAATGAGTTTATTCGTATTTCGAGTTTTTTCTCTCGAAATTTAACGAGTTTTTTTTCTCGAAACACGACTTTATTCCCGATATTTAAAGAGTTTATTCTCAAGATTGTATTTCGACTTTTTTTCTCGAAATTGTATTATTTTTTTCTCGAAACACAACGACTTTATTCTCGATATTTAATGAGTTTATTCTCAAGATTGTATTTCGACTTTTTTTCTCTCAAAATTTTATAATGACTTTAATCTCGAGATGGTTTAATTTTTTTATTATTGCTTGGCCCTAATCCTCTTCCGTAGTTAACTCATTCATCAATCAAAAAAAAAAATATATATATATATATTTTTTTTTATTAAAATGATTTAATCCATAACTAAATCCATAAAATGATCCTATCCTGAACTCTATATATGAATAGCAGAATCCTTTCGGTTATTTATGGAGGCTGTCAGGTGTTTCATATATAGACTAGGATCAACGTTTTAAAACAGTGCCTTCGCTGAATCTGAACTACTTTAAAATACGAGTAGCTTATAGTTTAGCAGGTGGCGTTTTCAAAGACTTCTCTCTCTGTGCCTCTCATCCATGCGGGGCGAGAGGAGTGTGTGCCCGTGTGAAGAGGAGTGTATGAAGTGTCTGGTGGCCCGTGGTGCTAACGACTTGCTTCCCTCGCCGCGGGACGCCTCCGTGACTCATTAATCTCCGCTTTTGTCTGTGTTTATAAATACGGCTACGTGCTTCATGCTAATCTGGGTTCTGCGGAGAGGTATATGCTCCATCGGAGATGATTGCTCATTTCACATTCCCCCAGAGTATAAGCCCATAACGAGGGGAAGAGAGAGTGGAAGACCTGAGAACCGTGTCAGGTGGGCGAACGCTTCAATCACTGGATAAAGATGCTACAAACGTTCCTGACAGAGAATGACTCAGACATCCTATGACTAGATCATGAGGTTTGGCCTGTCAGTGCTGATTCCTCTGGCTTCTGGTGACAGGAGTCTCCGCTGATGCTCCTATTTTAAGACCAATGGCACATGTTAGGAATATAAAGCTCTTTTTGATGTGTTTAAGCTTCAAACAAGGGCAAAGATCATGAAATAATGAACAGCTGAAGTGCACTGATACATTTTAAGGAGGTACAAGAAGAGGCAAGGTTCAAATTTGAACGCGTAAATTGGACAAGATCCTGAAACCAGGCCATAGTCGTACATGATAAGAGTGTGTCCTCAAACGCCCTACACTCCGAGTTCATTCCCTATGTGCTCTCCACTCTCTCCTGTGTTTCTCTTGCTCCTCTAGGTCAGGAAAAAACACTATTTACGTCCCTTTGAGTTCATGCATTGGATCGGTCACACCCTGCAGGATGTTGAATCGGAATGACGGGAAGAGGAATTTACCTAATTGCAATCCAAAGACATTTGACACAGTCATTCAACAGAGGAATTGTACAACATCATCAAAATGGGGGAGAACAGATCACAGCTTCAGGTTTGCATCTTCATGATGTCTGGATATAATCTGAAGACTATTCTTCCATGTTCATCTTTCTTTAGTGTGTAATGTTGCTGTTTGAGAACGAACACGTCACAATATTCCTCATTATAATAATTAATGCGCAGAATAAAGGGGCGGGGCCTGGTTGAGTTAGTTAGTAGTGTTTTAAACTGGTGGTTATGGTAAGGGGCGGGACATTTCCCAAACACACTCGAAGCGCTCGACCAATCACAACACACTGCTCCAGCCGACCAATCAGAGCACAGTGTGCTTTTCAGAAGGAGGGGCTTCATAGAGACAGGAAGTAAACAGAGCGTTACTGACAGACTGGGAAGAGAGGAGCCGCAACAATGGAGAATATGAGGAGAATAATCAACATTCAAGCAGGAAAACCTGTTCTAGTAGAGCCTGAAACAACAGCAAGATATGAAAAGGGCACAATAATGGCTTTTTAAATATAAAGGCATACTGAAAAAAATAAAAAAAACTGTGTGAGAACAAAGCACAATTATTATAAAGGCAACATGTTTTTCCTAAATCAAAGAACAGATTTTTATATTTTCATTATACTAAAGTAAATTATTAAAATGACATATGGAACATATTTACTTGTATTAGGTTGATAGTGTATATCTTTTCTACCCACTAGAGCAATTCATGTTAGATGCATACACAAGCAGACTTTGTTTTCATTTACATTTATGCATTTGGCAGATGCTTTTATCCAAAGCGACTTACATTGCATTTCTAGGTACACATTTACATTCTTGTCAGTTCTTGCTTTCCCTGGGGAATGAACCCATGACCTTGGTGTTGCAAGCGCCAATGCTCTACTGTTTGAGCTACAGGAAAGTCTGAAAGGGCTGTCAATGCCTTGAAATGAAAATGAATACTTGCAGATGATATAATATTAATTAAATATAATGCCACTTACCAGAGGTGGGAGACTCGAGTCATATGACTTGACTCGAGTCAGACTCGAGTCGCAATTTTCTGGACTTGAGACTTACTTGACTAGATCTCTGAAAAGACTTGACTTGCCTTTAGACTTGCTCCTTGTGACTTTAGACTTGACTCGGACTTGTGCCTATTTACTTGAAATGACTTGTGGAAAATATTTTTTTTCAATTATTGTGATTTTTTTAAATATATTTAAGAATGAACTATATATTTTCCAATAAGTCGGCGAACCCAAGCTACTCTTCTTTATACGCATGCGTAAACCGCTAGACGCTATCCGGAAGCTGTTTGCCGCCTGCCAAAACAGCAGATCCCTCCGCGAACAACATGGACATTCCATAGCTTAATGTGAGGGACATTCCATAGCTTAATGTGAGGGACAGAAGTCTATTTACATCATTAAAGTATACGGAAACTCGTTTTTCCCTCCTCTGCGGCTGTCAATCATTCTCCATTCAGTATTCAAACAGCGGCGCGCGCGCCTCTTCCGGTTACAGCAGGATGCACGGTAAAACTCTCTCCAATATGATATATTCACATTATAATGCATGATCTGTGGATAAAAGGCTGTGGCTTTGCATAAAATGACTTTATTTTGTTGGAGTTTGTTGCTGTTTTTAAACGACTCACTACCGTGTGCTTGTTAGATCAGACATCACAAGGACTATGAATCGGCATCAAACGCACAATAACTGTAATTTAAAACTGTGAAACAAATGATCAATAAACTGGTGGACAGATATACTCTAGGATTTGTGCGCTCGACATTTCTTCGCTTCGTGCCGTGAACTTTTAAATGCGCACTTGTGCAGCGCTGAACACTGTGACTCCATGTTGCTTTGAGCACATCATTCTGCACCCGCGATGCGCATACGCGCTCTCTTTTGAAGCGTTTCATATTATCATGGTTTTGCGCACTGAAAGATTATTAAAAGCCTATATTTTTTATACCTAGCCTGCTCAATACATTTAAAATAAGCATAATTTAATTGTATATTATTTCTGCATTTAAAGTGCTTCTTAATGATATTTTATTTATTACACACAAGTTAATTTATTTATTTTTGTAACCCATCGGCCCTCTGTGTCTAAATAAGTAATTAAAGTCCCAGAGTTTAAAAATGTGTAAAACGAGCCTGTGTGTGACTTGGTATGACTTGATGACTAAGTTGCGACTTGACTTGACTTGACTTGACAAAGAGTATGACTTGACTTGACTTGACTTGACCCTTACAACAGAATGACTTGACTTGACTTGACTTGACCCTTACAACAGAATGACTTGACTTGACTTGACTTGACCCTTACAACAGAATGACTTGACTTGACTTGACCCTTACAACAGAATGACTTGACTTGACTTGACTTGACCCTTACAACAGAATGACTTGACTTGACTTGACTTGACCCTTACAACAGAATGACTTGACTTGACTTGACTTGACCCTTACAACAGAATGACTTGACTTGACTTTGACTTGCAATGTTAAGACTTGGACTTGACTTGAGACTTGCATTTAGTGACTTACTCCCACCTCTGCCACTTACAGTAAGTGTATACTTTCATTACTATTTTTTTTATGTTTTGTAAAAAGTGTACATTGTAAAAATGTCAAATGTAAAGTTACTTTAAAAGTACATATTAAATCTTAATGTTTTACTAATATTTTGTCATGCTTTAAAGAAGTGCACTTATTTTGATGTTTACTAAAATACTTAAAGCACTTGATTACAATTTTAGTTTACATTTAATTTACATTAATATATTTTAAATGCACTAAAATGCAGTTTCATCATTACAAATGTGTAATTACAAATATATTTAAATACATGACAAGTTCTAGTTACACTTTATTTTACAGTCTGTGTTACAGTGTAATTATACATTTAAGTACTTAGTTATAATAATTAACTACCTGTACTTACTATAGGGTTATGGTGTGGTTTAGGGTTAGTTGCATGTAATTAAGCAAAGTTTATAGTGATTACTCTAGTAACTACATGTAACGTGTAACAAAGACACTGTGAAATAAAGTGTTACCCAAGTTTCAATAGAAATGACAAAGTATATTCAGTTTACTTGAAATGCTTGTCAGTACATTCAGCTGCACTTATATTTACTGCCACTTTACAAACACAAAAGAAGTAATAATTATGAAATTACATATAAAGATGTACTTAAGTGGGTCAGACTCAGAAACCCTCTAAAGTTCAGCTAATTGCATTTACAGTGATTTGTTCTTTTTCTTTTTAGTTGCTAAGAAACATTGTTCAAAAGTGAAGCCACATGTTCAAAACTCTTCACACATTCAGCGAAACGGAAGTCTTTGAATCAGACTTTGAATAATTTTTCATTGCTTTCACACAAAATGCATTCACAGACCACAAACTATATATATCTGTGTCACATTTTTGAAATGCTAACACACTGCTCTCAAATTTCTGCAGTAATTATTTTGAAATGTAGAAAATCTTAGCAGAAAATGAAATAATAATCATTCCAAGCTAATTGCAGTGTCAGCTGAAAGCGACCCAGGTGTCCTGCTTTAATCTCATTACCATGTTTTAGTAAACGGGGATTGCTTGGAATTGATTTTGTTTGGAAATATGGATGAAAGAAGACCGGCTTGTGGGAAAGAGGAGTGGAACAGAGAGGGAAAGAGAGGAAGAGCAAGAGTGGAGATCTCTGCCAGAATTATTGACCATGTTGTAAACCATGATCTCTCTGTGATCTAAGGCTGCAAACACATCTGCACCGTTCAATAGTTGCATCAATAGTGCGAATCCTCCTGCAAATTAACAGGTGAGATGAGCATCCTTCAACGATATTACAGAACGATAAAATATGTCAAAATTTCTGACATTTTGAAACGTATTGGTTTAGGATCCAAAGGTTGCTTCGGTGAGGCAGAATCTTTTCAGATGTGAAGGAAATTGCCACTGTAATGCATTTTCAATTAATTGCAATTACAGTTGCTAACATCCTTTTGTCCAATCTGTAGTCACATTTCCAAAACTCTGAACACGACTAGCACAACATCTGTGTGTTGTGACCATGCCATTAACACAGTTCATGTTGTTTCCACACAGTACATTTAACTTGTTTCTAAAATGCTTACATTTTCTTGTCACACAAGCTTACCCAATCCCCAAATCATGGACATTTCTGGTCTTATTTACAAATACTTAAACACAGCATGTCAGAAATGAAGATATAATGTTCCAAACCTCAAAGTTCCCGTGTAGTCAATAATTGTATCCCTTAAAACTCTTACTTAAGTGTTTTTTCCTTGAAAAAAAATAATAACATCATGCCTTAAAATATCTTAAATGTAACTCGACACCCTCGCCTCATTTAGTATGCGTGGTTCTATGAATATGCAAATGAGCCCCACCTCCACTCACTCACTCAGCTCAGAGATCCACTGGTTGACGATCACACGTTGATCTGATTGGTTACAAGGTAGTTTGTGACGTCAGAAACACCAGCGATTTCAAAGCGTGTGTTTGAGACTGTCTTTGGTTCACTGCAGTTTTAAGGAGGAAATACTCAGCAATGGTGTCGACTTATGAACTTACACATGGTTTGTCTTAAAGCGTATTAAAAACTCCACATAGACACATAAACAACATTAAAAGATGGATGTTCACCACAGGGGGACTTTAAATATAGTATAAAGCCTCTACTTCTGCAACGTCGGCAGCTCAAAAGTACTGAAAAAAACAACCGATAAACATTTTATGTAACAGTAACAGATCACTGAAATATTGAGAAATAGCTGGATCCAATCTCAGTCGGAGGTGTTGAAGCTCTTTCCATTACGTGGACATATACAGTAAAATGGGACTCTTTGAATTGGTTTTGTTCAATGTGGACGCCGAACAACTCAGAGAAGCAGAGAGAGAGAGAGAGAAATAAAGTCTGGGAGAGGAATAGATGAAGGAGGAGAGGAGGACACAATTCTGAGAAAAAAAGTCAGAATTCCCAAAAATTTTTTATAAAATAAAATCACAATTGCATGTGTGTGTGTGATGGGTAGGTTTAGGGGAGGGTTAGTGTGTGTGTGTGTGTGTGTGTGTGTGTGTGTGTGTGTGTGTGTGTGTGATGGGTAGGTTTAGGGGAGGGTTAGTGTAAGGGGACAGAAAATACAGTTTGTACAGTATAAAAAAACATTACGTCAATGGATGTAATGTATAGTTTTGGCTTCTGTTTCATGTTCATGTTTCATGTCATGTGATCCCCTTGTCCTCATGTGATCATGTCATGTGATCCCCTTGTCCTCATGTCATGTGATCCCCTTGTCCTCATGTCATGTGATCCCCTTGTCTCATATGTTATGTTGTCATTGGTTCATTGTCTTGATTGTTTAGGCATCAGTCCTTGTGTATTTAAGCCCTCATGTTTGTGTTTGCCTTGTTACTTGGTCTAGTATTGTTTGTGTAACCACTGTCTAATGAGTGTTGGACAATGTAGAGACCCCACAGAGACAGTGAACCAGGTGTGTGTGTGTGTGTGTGTGTGTGTGTGTGGTTCAGTTGTGAAAGTGCTCTCTCTCTGGATGGTGTGTGTGTGTGTGTGTGTGTGTGTGCGTGTGTGTGTGTGTGTGTGTGTTAATGAGTGTAGTTCAGTTGTTAACGCGCTCTCTCTCTGGGTTGTGTGTGTGTGTGTGTGTGTGTGAGTGTGTGTTAATGAGTGTAGTTCAGTTGTTAACGCGCTCTCTCTCTGGGTTGTGTGTGTGTGTGTGTGTGAGTGTGTGTTAATGAGTGTAGTTCAGTTGTTAACGCGCTCTCTCTCTGGGTTGTGTGTGTGTGAGTGTGTGTGTGTGTGTTAATGAGTGTAGTTCAGTTGTTAACGCGCTCTCTCTCTGGGTTGTGAGTGTGTGTGTGTGTGAGTGTGTGTTAATGAGTGTAGTTCAGTTGTTAACGCGCTCTCTCTCTGGGTTGTGTGTGAGTGTGTGTGTGTGTGTGTGTGTGTGTTAATGAGTGTAGTTCAGTTGTCAACGCGCTCTCTCTCTGGGTTGTGTGTGTGTGTGTGTGTGTGTGTGTGTTAATGAGTGTAGTTCAGTTGTTAACGCGCTCTCTCTCTGGGTTGTGTGTGTGTGTGTGTGTGTGTGTTAATGAGTGTAGTTCAGTTGTTAACGCGCTCTCTCTCTGGGTTGTGTGTGTGTGTGTGTGAGTGTGTGTTAATGAGTGTAGTTCAGTTGTTAACGCGCTCTCTCTCTGGGTTGTGTGTGTGTGTGTGTGTGTGTGTGTGTACTTGTATTTATTACTTTGTGGGTCCCAGTCACCGGGAGCACACCAACGGTATGGGGTCCAACAACGTTGTGGGGCCCAAAATGGTGGGCCCCACACCGATTTCAACGTAAACTGCCTCAGTAGCCTCTGCTGATATGCCTCATGCTTTTTTTTCACTTTCCCCACAAGGTAATAAAAACCAGTTTTGAGTGTGTAAGTGTGTATGCTCTCTATCGCCCCTGTAGCTGGGAACGTGGTATTGCAGCAGATACACACTCCCGGATGTGTGTGTGGCTTTAGCCAATGAGAAAGGCCCACGGAGAGGGAGGGAGGAGCCGTGTAGTTTTATTGGATGCGCCCACGCACTCACGCACTGACGCACTGACGCACACTGTTTCTGGGTTTTAATCTTTAATTCCTCATGTTTTGATTCTGTTTCAACGAAAGAAACACTTTATGTAGACTAAGCAACAGTTTGCTGTAATCCTATAGTATTTAACTAAACATTTGATATAGTTTCATGTGTATTTCTAGTCGTGTGAACAGAATAATGCTTAATGAAGTAAGGTTTTAATCAGATGGCTAGCTGCTGAAAGCCCACGGAGACGTTCACGGACGACATTTTAAACCGGAAGATCCACGCGCTTCGACTCTGAACACGCGGCACAGCACTCTTCATGTGAGAAACAGGTAGGTGAAGTTATTTGACTTTGTACATGATATTCGTTTCAATTCTTACTCAAATCGTAGCGCAACTAAATGATAGTTAATGATGTAACGTTAGCATTTTATTCAGATCATAGCTTATAATGTTATGAGAAGTGATGCGTGATAGATCGATAGCTTATAATGGCGGCTGCGTAAGAAGCATTTTATTGCATTACAATACATGATAATTCGACTCCGTTTTCTTTATGGTTTTGCAAAAATCCTCTAATTTATTGGTTTGACAACGATTTCAGACTTTTTTTTTACCTCATGTTTTAATTGATCAGACATGATGGCAGATCGCGTGCAGCTGACAGACTATCTGTTTATTGATCTATATCTTACAGTATTTACAAAATGGCTGAATAGATCTAAGTTAGCTTAACTATCATTTCTGTGTTATATCTGTTGTCTGACCTGTGCAAGCTACATTTCGTTTTTTCCCCATGCTAATTTCATTTATTTTTATTGTCTATGTGTAATTATTTTCAGCACCATAATGTTGAAAAGGAAGACGAGGATAAGGCCTGTTGATGATGCCAGGACACACATTCTGTCTTTGAGGGACAAACCTGGGTTTATGGAGCGATTTATCGATAGTAACAAAGGTATGGGTCAGCATATTACACATTAATTTCTTAGTACTGATTGTTTGCATATGCTTACATGATAATCCATGTCTTTGTAGTTGCAAAATGATAAATTAGCATTGGTTTGGTAAAAGTGTCCACATTGTGTTTTAATAACCTGAATCATAGGCCCCATCCACACTACTGTGTTTTAGTTTAGAAACGGAGAATTAAAACGAATTCGATCTCCGTCCACACCAGTGTTTAAGCTGCGTATTAGAATTGATCTCCGTCCACATTAAAACTGAAAACGCGGATCACGTGACCTTTAACCAACACTGGGCATGCGTGTGCCAGTGTAAACCTAGAGACTTTCAACATAGACTGTAATAAAATGCTTTCAAACATCAAAATGTAATTTATTAATATGTATTTGTGTACATAAATGCTATGTTATTTAAAATGCTAAATTGCAATGAACCATGACGGGCAGCCCTCTGTGCGCGCACACTCGAAGCGTGTGTACTGAAGTCTTCTGTCAGCGCTCAAGCACCTGCTTCAGTTCTTCTGCTCTTTACCCATTAAATACACACATTCATCTTAAATGAATGTAAATAATAGGTAGAAAATTGGATGGATGTCACGTCATTCATTATATTGGATCCGTGCATTCAGTCTTAAAGGGAAAGCAGCCTAATACACAGGTCTGCTCTGTCTGTCACTGTAATCAAACAAAAGACAAATAGAGAATCACTCACTGCTCTTCACCCAATAGCCTTTGCAGCATATTTAATTAATACATTAAATAAAACTGCATATTTTTTATTTTATTTTCGATGTCCATTCAATTTCTGTAGTATTTCTTACTTAAAATGCTATAATCTGGTCTCCTATATACTTCTATTGACCTTTACTCCACTATAGTTAGTTTAAAGCAAAAAATTTCCATTGTTCCTTCAAATATCTCTGCTGAGCAGGGTGATGTTGCATAGAAGTCAAAGTGATGTGCAGGTCTTAAATGTTTTGGAAATGTCTTAAAAATGGTATTAAAAAGTATTACATTGGAAGTGATGATTCCTGCAAATACCCTGATTATAAGGCAGTAAGCTTTAATATCATTTTGATATGGTTATACCACATCTGTATGTGAAGGGTTAAGACAACACATTTTTCTTCCAGTTAAATGTATTTTTAATGGTTTGTCCTCATAGGTAGAGGAGTGTTTGCTACCCAGCCTGTGGAAGCCGGAGCTTTTGTTTTGGAGTACAGGGGTGAACTCATTTCAGCAGAAGAATGCCGGGCGAGAGACTACACTGAGTTACAGAGCACATTTCTGTTCGAATTTGAGTGGCAGAAGCGTCACTGGTGGTGAGCATGGAAACACGCTACATGTTTTGTAGAGATGTTGAAAATTCTATGAAGATATGCAACACACATTGGGTCTCATTCATGAAACATTCGTAAATATACAAGTAAATATGTGAGTGATTTGCGCGTAAGGAGACATTCCCGAAAACTCTTCTCCTGATTCACAAATACTTCGTAAACGTCAGATTTGATAGTGAAACGTGTGTGTGGGTTAATGAATTCCAATCAGTCGTAAATGGGACGCGCGTGCACGCTCATTCGCAATTACCATAAATCCCGCCCATTAAAACCGACTGACAACTATATATGGGCATCATGTTATGACACGAAACGAAGGATTTCAACATGTCTTCTCAAAAGCGAATGAAGAAGATAAATTTCTCAGATGCAGAAATTGAAGTTTTATTATCAGAAGTTCATTCAAAAAGCCACATTTTATTTTCAAGCGTACATAGTGGCGTATCAGGTCCCTAAAAAAAAGGATTTTTTAGGTAATACCTAAATGCTTTATGTAAAAATGCTTGGCAGCATATTACAGATGCAGTTAATGGAGTTTCATCTGTTAATCGAACAGTCCCAGAAGTGAAAAGAAATTGGTTCGACATGAAGCTTGACTGCAACACTTGTGACTTGCGGACACACACACACACAAAAAAACCCAGCTTGAATATAAAAAAAAAGTGTTCCGTTTGCAGATGCTATTACTGGCTCTCGTAATAAAAGTAAAAAGAAAAACCGTATGTAATTAGCCTACTATAATATTTTTTTCAAAATGCAGCCTTATTAATGAGCAAAACGTTCGGATGTTAAACGCACTATTTACGCGTGGCTGGGAGCAGGTGTAGATTTCTTTCGTACCAACTAACATTTGGAAAATACGAACATTTTAATGAATCCGAAAATTTACGCCAGAACCACTTTACACAAGATTTACACAAAAATTTGTTCTGCTCGTGTTTCATGAATGAGACCCATTGAGTAGCTGATGAATGAACAACAGCAGGACTAATCTTTTAATCGCACATGGCTGGTGGACAGCAGCAGTTAATTCCAATGATAAGCAGACCTGCCAACCTGTACGCATTTTGCGTAGAAGATACGTATTTTGACTTTTAAAGTACACTGGTACGATTTGTCACTCTAAACTACGCAAAAAAACGTTTATATACTGTTTATGCAGTGTTTCCCACAGATTTTAAATTAATTTGTGGCGGGTGTTGTGGGGATGGTAATAATCTGCGTTAAAGGGATAGTTCACTTTGAAATAAATTTTTGATATGTTTTAGCTTACCTCAAGGGCATCCAAGATGTAGGTGTCTTTGTTTACGCAGTAGTTTCAATTTTGATATTTTTAGGTCAAACCGTTCTTGTCTGTCAGTCATATGCAGGTCGATGTCACTGTCTCAAAACACAAGCACAGAGTCCAAATTAAAACAATTCCCCATCATCCAAATGAAACAATTCCCCATCGTAAGTACACATTGATGGCCTAAGACACGAAACGAGCGGTTTGTGTGAGAAAACGAACAGTATTTATATCGTTGTTATATCTTGAAAACAGCACATGTCCAAATGATCTGACGGCGCGGGCGGGTATAGATGTATACTAGATGTCGCGTGGCTACAGTTTCGTTCCAATGAACTGCAGTAGCCAAGGCGACATCTATGTATACATCTATACCCGCCTGCGCCGTCAGATCATTTGGACATGTGCTGTTTTCAAGATATAACAACGATATAAATACTGTTCGTTTTCTCACACAAACCGCTCGTTTCGTGTCTTAGGCCATCAATGTGTACTTATGATGGGGAATTGTTTAATTTGGACTATGTGCTTGTGTTTTGAGACAGTGACCACAGACCTGCATTATATGACTTACAGACAAGAACGGTTTGACCTAAAAATATCAAAATTGAAACTACTGCGGAAACAGACACCTACATCTTGGATGCCCTTGAGGTAAGCTAAAACTAAATTAAATAAAAAATTAATTTCAAAGTGAACTATCCCTTTAATAATCTGTGAAACAGAACTTATTATATTAAATATTAATCAAAAATGATTCACACCTTCACGTGTTAGAGTAAAAAAATGACAACATTATAGTAAGTTTATTTGATTCACATCTTATTTAGAGTTTTGACCTCGACAACCCAACTGCATTTACCGCAAACAGTAAAAATTTGTTTTGTTTGAATCGGTTCAAAGAAGTCATTAGTTCGCAAATCGTACGTGCCATTAGCGTATTTGTACAACGTGTGTGATTATCCCAGCAGTTAGGACATCGCACAAGATTTGTCAACACAGAGAACATTTCATCATTGGGTAGGTTTTGTTTTGTTTATTTAAAGCAGGGTTCACCAATCTCGGTCCTGGAGGGCCGCTGTCCTGCAGAGTTTAGCTCCAACCCCAATTAAACACACCTGAACCAGCTAATCAAGGTCTCACTAGGCATACTAGAAACTTTCAAACAGGTGTGTTGGAGCTGGTTGGAGCTAAACTCTGCAGGACAGCGGCCCTCCAGGACTGAGATTGGTGAACCCTGATTTAAAGTGTTTATGTCAGCTGAATATGCGGAACGCTTTTCAGAGAAGATAAGGCAACGTAAAAGGTTTTCTTTTTTAGCACAACACCCAGCAGTAATTCAGGAAAAAAATACCCGAATGCTCCACGTGAAACTTCGGTCTTCCCATCTTTTACCATCGTGTCAATTCTCAATTGATTTTGATTAATATGCGCGAGGGAGCGAGAGAGATCAAGACAGTTTGAAGACGGTGAGGGTGCGCTAGCGCGACCGGGCCTCTCTCTCTGCTCGTTCTTTCAGTATATGCGCCTATCGCAAGCGCAGCAGTCATGTACATCACTCACCAATCAAATAAGGCTTTGGCGAGACAAAAAATTGCCTGTGAGAGAGACGCGTGAGTGACAGAGAGACGGAGGGAGTGCAGGGAAAGGAAATGCAGCTGAATGAATGTACGCTGTGTGTTTTAAATTGCGTAAAACATTTTTTTTATAACGAAACGCAATATGTGGGCAGCCGGTGTTTATTCTGTGGCGCACCGCCACGAATTAGTCTATGTGTGGGAAACACTGCTATGGCAAAAACCTGGTGACGCCTCTGTGCACGCGCTGTCCTCAAATCAAGCTAATGCAAAAGAAGAAGAGTTCAACCAATCATAGCGCTGGGTTCATTCCCCAAATAGCAAGCGGGGATGATTGACAGATGCGTAAGGCCTATCATTTAAGAGAGACTAAAAATCGACACCAATAAAGATTCCCGCTCGATCCCCCTTCCACTCCCGCGGCCGCCGTCTGACTGATGTCATGAGCGAGGACAACACAGTACTTCTGACTCCTGATTCTGAAGGTAAACGGCCTGGGCTCGATGTGGAAAGTTGATTGAGTTAACTTAATCTTATGGATTCGATGATCACACAGATTGCATGGATTATCTTAAAATACTCATCAAATAATAAAATGCTCAAGTAATGCTGAACTATATATCTTGAAATCGCTATGGCTATGTGATTATGAAATTGCTGTGATTTGTGGATTAACGTTAGCCTACTGATAAGCGCGAGTCTGGAGAAACAAGCGTTTATTTATTCATTCATTGTCAGTGTTGAGAAACATGTGTTACGTTATTGTGTTAATTACAACTAAAGTACCTAATTATGCTATTTATTTTGTATGAAAACTTGCGTGTTCGCTACTTATGGATTAAAAAATACCATATCAGTGCTGCTCGAGCTCTCTCACAAACACGGATGAGCGCACACAGAGAGAGAAGATCATTGTAAAATGAAAATTGACGGGCTAAGTTCTAGGGGTTTCTTAATATTAGACTAGTTGACCAGCACACATTATATGCAATGCAATTATATAATGCATGTGCGTCGTCGTCCAAACGGCCCATACAACATGGGTGGTGAAATTTGGTATTGTAGTTAAACAATTAAAGGGTGGTTTTCTTATTTATTTTAGTATTGATGCATCCAAAGAAGACTGTTCTCTTGGAAGATTGATTAATGACAACCACAAATCTCCAAACTGCACCATGAAAAAAATCATAGTAAACGACACGCCACATTTGTGTCTATTTGCTGTGAAGAAAATTGAAATAGGAAGTGAAATCGAATACAACTATGGTGATTCACAATGGCCGTGGCGTAAAAAGGTGAGTTGCTTATATTAGCTATACTGATTTTAAAGTGCTGAATAGCACAGCTACATCTGTTTTCTACAATTTGTAGTTCATTATAAATCGTATATTAACCTGATTATCTATGCATAGCTATGTGATCTCATATGCATGATCTGTTTCTTAGAACTTTTTGTCTGATTTCCAGGAGCCAAAGCAAAAGATTTCTGTTCTAGAGACAAAAATATCCCTAACAGATCACTCTTCCCATGATGCCTCCAAACAAAATGCTGTCGTCACGCAGGTAAAGGAGTAATGTTGACTGTCATCACAATCTATTCTAGTCTTGCCCTCATGCTGCATGTCAAGCGCTCACACACACACACACGTTTCCAATCTAGGCCTTATGGGGCCCTCCCCTCAAACGAATGAATTCACAGTTAAGCTCACACACACATTTCCAGTCTAGGCCTTATGGGGCCCTCACGTATGGATCTCACTCTTAGTGATTTAACATCATTGGGACAACACCTGTCAATATTTAAACTAGTGTAATTGCAGGTGTAATTCAACACTGATCAAGCTGCTGCATGTTCAGAATGAGTATTTTGGATGTACTGCATTGCAACATATTATTTGTTGCTGTGACACTTGCTATTACCTCTAGAAAAGACAAATGTATGCTCTTATATTTCAGCTGTGCTAGATGAGAAACTGTTTTCACATGAGGTAACTTTTGTTACCTTTGGTTTCTGTTGTTTTTTGTCTGATTTCCAGGAGCCAAAGCAACAGACTTCTGTTCTAGAGACCAAAACATCCCTAACAGATCACTCTTCCCATGATGCCTCCAACAAAGATGCTATCGTCACGCAGGTAAAGGAGTAATGTTGACTGTCATCACAATCTATTCTAGTCTTGCCCTCATGCTGCATGTCAAGCGCTCACACACACACACACGTTTCCAATCTAGGCCTTATGGGGCCCTCCCCTCAAACGAATGAATTCACAGTTAAGCTCACACACACACATTTCCAGTTTAGGCCTTATGGGGCCCCCACACACACACACATTTCCAGTCTAGGCATTATGGGGCCCTGACGTATGGATCTCACTCTTAGTGATTTAACATCATTGGGACAACACCTGTCAATATTTAAAGTAGTGTAATTGCAGGTGTAATTCAACACTGATCAAGCTGCTGCATGTTCAGAATGAGTATTTTGGATGTACTGCATTGCAACATCGTATTTGTTGCTGTGACACTTGCTGTTACCTCTAGAAAAGACAAATGTATGCTCTTATATTTCAGCTGTGCTAGATGAGAAACTGTTTTCACATGAGCTAACTTTTGTTACCTTTGGTTTCTGTTGTTTTTTGTCTGATTTCCAGGAGCCAAAGCAACAGACTTCTGTTCTAGAGACCAAAACATCCCTAACAGATCACTCTTCCCATGATGCCTCCAACAAAGATGCTGTCGTCACGCAGGTAAAGGAGTAATGTTGACTGTCATACAATCTATTCTAGTCTTGCCCTCATGCTGCATGTCAAGCGCTCACACACACACACACACGTTTCCAATCTAGGCCTTATGGGGCCCTTCCCTCAAACGAATGAATTCACAGTTAAGCTCACACACACACATTTCCAGTTTAGGCCTTATGGGGCCCCCACACACACACACACATTTCCAGTCTAGGCATTATGGGGCCCTGACGTATGGATCTCACTCTTAGTGATTTAACATCATTGGGACAACACCTGTCAATATTTAAACTAGTGTAATTGCAGGTGTAATTCAACACTGATCAAGCTGCTGCATGTTCAGAATGAGTATTTTGGATGTACTGCATTGCAACATCTTATTTGTTGCTGTGACACTTGCTATTACCTCTAGAAAAGACAAATGTATGCTCTTATATTTCAGCTGTGCTAGATGAGAAACTGTTTTCACATGAGCTAACTTTTGTTACCTTTTGGTTTCTGTTTTTTTTTTTTTTTTGTCTGATTACCAGGAGCCAAATCAGGTATTTACCATCAAAGGGTTTTCCCTAGTGAACTATACCGAAAGTGATGAGACGGATGAGGAGTATATTAAAGACAACCCTCCCACTCCACACTGTGATGTTGTTCTAAAGAAGACGAGGAATGGAAACATTCAGGTATGCCTCAGATACTGTACTTTAAAATGCTGCTGTTTCTATAAATGGTGCAAATGTCCTTCCCCTGTGACTAATTTTAATAGAATGTAAGCCAAAATGTATTACATATGTTGAAATTGAAACTCCTTTTTTGCAGGTGGTTGGAGTAGCTGATTTTTCTGATCCTCTGATTGAATCAAATGAGAGTATAGTAGATGAAACTGATGAGGATTCTAGTCTGCAGTCAGACAATGAAGTTGTTCCAAAACATGTTTTGGTATGTCTCAGACACTCTGGGAACATTTCTACCAAAATATTTCCCCTGTATAACATTTCCATAGAATGGGAACAAAAATGCATAATCATACATGATACAATTCTCTTTTTGCAGATGGATAGAGTACCAGATTTTTCTGTTCCTCTTAATGAGTCAAGTGATGACAGCATAGATGAGCCTTCCACTTCTATGTCTGGAATGGCTTCACAAAGGCCGAGGAGAAACTGTCACCGCCCTGTAAGCCTAATTTTTTCATACATTATATCACTTAATGGTTAATGCTAACTAACGCAGTGTGGGCGGCGTCAGATGTTTAACGATACACCGCTGATCATGTACTTCAAAACAATTTTACCCCCAAGCGAAATACAAGAAAACTTCGCCTTATATCGAGTATATCGGGGCCTTTACTCTCCTCACATAATAAGTGAAAACTTTGTTCATATTGGACCTCGATCTAACAGCTTTGTATAACGATAAAGGTAAACATTAATAAAATATATTTTTATTTTATTTTAATATTTTATTTTAAATATTTGTATAGCCTGTAATGTGATTAGAGGAGACAAATGTGCATCTCCAGAAACTTGAGCCTTAAATACAGTTTATAGTCAAATTATAGTACTAGTAACTTTAGTTATCTCACTCATTAACCTGATGCCAGTCAATTGTTTCTCCAAATAATATTGATAGGGGTGTGCCTTTTTATGCTGTTCTCTATATCCTCTTGTTTTTAGTCTCTTGGTCTAACCGTAATCAACAGAACATTTCTAATTTCATTTACTTGAATTAATCTTACTCTACATTTTACTTAACGCCCCTATAGAATGTATGTCATCCCAATATGCAATGGTCAGTTTATCATACTAAAGGATTAAAATGTAAGAATTCTCAAATTACTCAATCCCATTCCAGATGTGCATGACCTTTATTGCTCACATGAGTACAGTTTAAGAAAATAAAATTTTAGATGTTGAGACATGGAATGGAAGCCGATGACAACCAACATTTTCAAGACTTGCATGTCGTTTAGGCTGGCTAATGATAATCCATGTCGATACAATTGAAAGAAAACACTGTTTTATAAATTCATGTTAAAGCGTTTCTTACAGGAGTCCATAACTGCTGGTCAAAACGAGTTGTGTGTTTATTTCAGTCATTTTATGAAAGGTCACTGAACAATAGTCATGCACATCTGGGATGAAGGTGAGCAAATTTCTTTTTTTGTCGTCTTTTACTGGGAGACTAATCCTTTTTAACTTTTCTTTTCTGAAAGATTCAAAGGAGTCTTGTAGATTCAGATGACTCCTGTTGCGATAGTGAAGATGATTATATTCCAAATCCCAGGGAGGAAAGCAATGACAGTGACTGCAGCTTGGAGTTATCCCTGGAAAATAAAAAAAAGAATGTCAAAATGTCATCCATTAGTCAGTGCAGAAACAAGTCTTCAAGTCAGAGTCGATTTAAGTCCAGTCAGAACAAAAGTGAGTCTTCAAGTCAGAGTCGATTTAAGTCCAGTCAGAGCAGAAGATTTGAAACAAGTCATGACTCGGCACAAAGATTTCCTGATAGCCAAGAAGAAGGAAGACACAAGGAGACAAGTGTTTCAATACCACCTGAAAAAGAGCCATCGGTCTTTGTTAATGCAGTTTTGAAGAAGGAGGATGGTTCCAGAAGATATAATAAAAAACATCATTGCTTGTATTGTGGACAGGTAGTTCAGAAAATGTCAAGACACTTGTCGCGTAGACACAGCGATGTGGTCGAGGTCGCAAAGGCATTAAGCTTGCCAAAGAATTCAAAAGAAAGGCGACGACAGTTGGATTTTCTCAGAAACAAGGGTAACTTTGAACACAACACTCAAGTTTTGGAGAGTCACAAAGGCAAACTCATCCCATGGAAGCAGCCAAAGTAAATGACCGATGGACAAGAATTCATGCACTGTGTTTATTGCTATGGAATGTTCCGAAAAAGAGCGATGTGGCGTCACTTTCAGGTCTGTAATTTCAAGCCTCAGGGTAAGACATCTAAACGAGGTAAAACAAGAGTTCAAGCTTTGTGTGCATTTGCTGAACCTGCTCCAAGTGGATTTAGCGATGCGTACTGGAAGTTCTTAAGTGGTATGAATCAGGATGAGGTTGCAGTTGCTATTAAGGAAGACCGCTGCATTCTTGAGTATGGTTACAGACAGTTCAGAAAGAATGAGTATGTAATCAGCCAGCACCAATATATTCGACAAAAACTGAGAGAGCTTGGCAGACTGGTACTGGAAGCAAAAAAGTTGACACATGTGAAGACTATCAAAGAACTCATAAAGCCTGAAAAGTACACTCATGTTGTCTCAGCTGCAAGATGCCTAGCTGGATTCAATGGTGAAACTGGTAAATATAAACGTCCGTCTCTTGCTCGCAAAGTTGGACATGGCTTGCATGCTTTAGCCATGTTCATCAAATCTGAAGGATTGAAGATGAAAGATCAACAGACTGCCAAAGATGCTGAGGAATTTGCACTGCTATACCAAGAAAGTTGGAAATTTGACATTGCAAGTCAAGCGCTAACTCAGCTTAACCAGACCAAGTGGAATTCTCCTCAGATTCTACCATTCACACAGGATGTCCAAAGACTGCATTGCTATTTGTCTGAGAAACAGCAGAAGCAATTGAATGCCCTGCAAGAAGAGCCTTCTCCCTTGAACTGGAAGGACCTTGCTAAAGTGACCCTGGCGCAAGTTATCCTCTTCAACCGACGAAGAGCAGGAGAAGTATCCCGAATGTCCTTGTCGGCGTTCATGTCAAAGGATACATCAGAAACACACGAAGATGTTAACCTAGCCCTTACAGCACTGGAGCAGAAGCTTTGCAAACATTTTGTTCGGATTGCCATAGTAGGAAAGAGAGGGAGGAAAGTCCCTGTTCTCCTTACCCCGGTTATGAGAGAATCGCTCGATACTCTGACTGAAAAGCGAGAAGAATGTGGAGTACTGAGTGAAAACGGATACTTGTTTGCATTGCCGCTCTCTGTCCATTACTTGAGGGGTTCCGATTGCATTAGGCAGTTTGTGAATGAATGTGATGACATCAAACATCCCAAAGCGCTAACCTCAACAAAACTTAGGAAACACATTGCTACTCTGTCGACTGTTCTGAATCTCAAGACTACAGAACTCGACCAATTGGCAGATTTCCTTGGGCATAACATCGAGGTCCACAGAAAGCACTACCGCCTTCCAGAGGGCACCCTCCAGCTAGCTAAAATAAGCAAAGTTCTTCTAGCGCTGGAACAGGGACGGCTAGGAGAATACAAGGGGAAGAATCTGGATGAAATTCAGCTTGATGTGACTGGTATTGATATACAAGTCTTTTTTATTGTTAAGGAAAGTTAAAAAGCACAGCTTTGTCCATTTATAAATCGTTCTCTTTTAGAATAGTAGATAGTATTTGATAAGTAATAGAATTGAATTGAATAGAACAGAGTAGAAGTATTTGACCAACACTGAAGAAGAGGGCAGGTTTTATTGTTATAATGTGACTAACTAGACAATTTTAGTCTATTCAGCTATTTATGTAGTCATTTTACAGATGTATACTCTTGACAAATTGATTGCAGTTTCAGGTTTACAGCTCATTCATATTCTATTACTTGCTGTTTTAGAGACTGTTGACATGGATGGGTGTTCACAAGAGGAAGGTATGTTTGTATGATTTTAAAAAAAAATTGGTTATGAAAGATCTCTCATTTAAGTGCAGATGTTATTGCACAATTTTTACAGAATTGCACATATTTGGATGTTGCATTAATATAACCTTTTAGTTTAAATTAATAGTTGACATATTTTAGACATGCTGCCTGTTCCATGTGGGGAATGTTGGACATTGTTTCCAGTTAATTGTGTGGTACAGTAAGCAACACCACAGGTATAGTTATCCCAAGGTAGTTAATCTCCACAACCATTGTGTCCTTTAGAAAGATGCTTCATCCCATTGCTCCAGGGCTGTTGCCACTGTAATGTGTTCTGTAAGTTGCTTTGGAGAGAAAGTATCTGCCAAGGGCATACATTTAAATTGTGCTACCAGTGTGAGTGCAAGTCTAATTTAAACCGGCTCTCTCTACAACTGTATTGTAGAATTTAGGAAACCATGTGAAATTTGTTCAATTCGATTTGTTTATTTGTATAGCGCTTTTCACAATACATATCTGCAAGACTCGTGCCGTATACTGAATATTTATAAACTTGTACTGTTGATCATTGCTTTTGGTCACCATGACACAAATGTTATGCATAATTTATCCTTAGTTTATATTTTGATTTGTCTTTTTCTTTAATAAACTTATTAAACTTATTACTTATTTTCTTTGCACTCAGATGACTTTATTCCAGAAGTACAGGAGCCTGAAGTTGAGGACAGTGTGGCATCCTCACAGGAACCTTCTTCCACGCAGGAACCTTCTTCCACGCAGGAACCTTCTTCCACGCAGGAACCTTCTTCCACGCAGGAACCTTCTTCCACGCAGGAACCTTCTTCCACGCTGCATTCCCAATACCAGAGAAAGTCGCCAAAAAAGAGAGGTGAGCTTAGAAATGTAAAGTGGATTGATTGGTCCCGTTCGTCTTGAAGACACAAGCTTCATTCTGAATTATATTATTTAATCAAATCTTTACTCTTGATCACTGCACATTGATAGCTGTTACAATAGGTATGTTTTCACAGTCTAATATTCTGATTATAGTTGATTTATAACCTCAAACCTGAATGAGTTTCTTTCTTCTGCTGAACACAGAAGACATTTTAAAGATTGGGGGTAACCAGACAGTTGATGTCACCACTGACTTCTTTAGTATTTTTTTCCTACGATGAACGTCAATTGTGCCGTCAACTCTCTGGTTACCCACATTCTTTAAAATGTTCAGCAGAAGAAAGAAACTCATACAGGTTTGGAACAACATTATGGTGAGTAAATGATGTCAGAATTTTTAGGTTAAAGGAACACTTCGACTTTTTTTGGGACTCACTGTATCCCCTAGAGTTGGATATACCAGCCCGTTCTCATCCCAAGGCGTCATAATACTGACACTGTTGACATTTCGTGATATAAGACAAGGAATCCGTGACAAACACTAGACAGGCAGGGTATATATAACAAGAACTAACAATGAATAACAGGGAACAGCTTGGTAGAATGATGACAGGGAACAGCTGAGTGCAATGAACAGTGATTGGTACTGACAAGGATTGTGGGGAATGCAGTTCATGAGTGGGATGACACCGTGGAGACGAGAACCTCTAGTGGACACCAGTGATACACAAACAGACACTGTGACAACTAATCCCAATAAGTGACAAAATAACGGCAACATTTTCCTATTTACATGTTGTGATTTGTATAGTCACAGTGTGTACGAATAGCAAGGTCATATGTGAGACAGCCATTTTTTAAACGTTTAAATACTGGGAAATATATTCACCTACAGCCGCAGGTGATCCACTTTGTCCTGTCTTTACTATCGACGGGATGGCCGTATCCCTCAGCACACGTTTCATGGTCCGTGTAGCAAATTCCATTTTTTTCAAAATAGTCGTCCTCAGTGAAATGTTCTGAGCAAACGCGATAGTCCTTGATGACGTCTACAGGTGTGTTTGGATCTATATCCAGAGCAAGTAGCCATTGATTCATCAGGTCAGCGTTTTTGGTTGGAATTCTATGGAACATCATGGTATTACCTGGTCTCCCCTGTTTATTGTCACAGCTCTTTACAATACAGCGAACACCCATGATTGTAAACTTTGCATTTACTATCTAGTAATTGCTGACTCTATTACTCCAACTCTGAGCGAACTCTCTGCTCCTCACCACGGCGTGTCTCGGGTGCTGCGCTAATCACTCCACCCAAGTAGCAGTGCTTCGCCTTCTGAGAATATAGTTCCCAGTATTTAAACATTTAAAAAATGGCTGTGTGTCATATGACCTTGCTATTCGTACACACTGTGACTATACAAATCACAACATGTAAATAGGAAAATGTTGGTGTTTTGTCACTTATTGGGATTAGTATGCTAGCTGTAGCCATTTACATCCAGTCTATGTGCTAAGATAGGCTAGCGGTGGGTGCGTCAAACAGACTTACAGCACGCACGGAGATGAAAAAGGTATGTACGGACTTATCTAACTCTGGGGGATACGGTGAATAAGCTAAAGTCCCAAAAAGTTGAAGTGTTCCTTTAAACACTTTCATTATATGATCAAAAGAAAAATTTAACTGTATAACACTTTGCTTGGATTTCATCCTAAAAGTGTGGGATGCACAAAGGGAAGATTTTGCATTCACACAAAAGTTTTAATATATTCATTTGCATGTCATTTCCGTATGCATATTCCCATCGATGTGAGACTATGTTTAGGACAATACATAAAATATGAATATCTTTGCCTTGTTTTTAAAATAAAATGTCCGTACAACAAAGTACTTTTGCCAAAATTGTATAAAATACTTTAAGTAGATGGTCTACTAATGCTGTAATGAGAGTTAGTTGACATGTAGGTGCATTGTTACTCAGTTAACAGAATGTCTAAAGGGGACCATCAAAATAAAGTGCCAGCACACCTTTTACTGGATTGCACTGATTTATTATTATTAGTCAAAAGTTTTATTCAGAAACAAACTAAAAGAGTGTTTTTAGTCTCTGAACCAAGTCAATATGGCAATGAATGACCTGTGTGATCAATCCAATAGTCTTTCAGTTCAGATTAAGGTTTAAAAATCCTAAACTTAAGACATTAACCTAAACTTAATAACATGTTCTTTTTATGTATACATAGGTAAAGAAACTGCTGCCAAAAGAAGCTGGACAACAGATGAATGTGCGGCAGTAGAAAGGCACCTAAGGAAATTCATTGTGAGGAGCCAAGTTCCAGGGAAAAAGGACTGTCAGCGCTGCGTTGATGCAGAAGCTCAAGCTTTAGGAAATCGAGACTGGAAGGCTGTCAAATACTTCATCAAAAATCGTATTTCTGCCATAAGAAGGAAAGTACAGTGAAATACAGGTATCTCAACGTATTGGATGCCTAGCATTCACATCGGCACACTAGCATTCACATCGGGACATGTTCTAAGTGTTTTCAATAGTTGAAATTTAGTTGTTTTCATTGTATTCTCCTCTTAAAGGGTTAGTTGTCACCATTTACTCTTATTTGTCGTTTCAAACCCATAAGAAATGAGTTCATCTTTGGAACACAAAATATGTTTTGAATGTTTTCTCCATTGTTTGCCTAATGCAATCGGAACCCCTCAAGTAATGGACAGAGCGGCAATGCAGTTTGTGAATGAATGTGACATCAAACACCCCAAAGCGCATTGCTATCTGTTCATTCTAAACTTTCAAGCTTCAGAGCATTTCTAACGTAGAAGTAATCCATGTGGTTTAATCCCAGTTTTGTGATGTGAATGCTCTCTCACTTAATCCACTCACTTAACATTATCCAACAATTGCAATAACTGTGAACTGGACTTTGCATTGATGCAGCACACTCAATTATACACATTTTCTGGTTAAAAGGGATTCTTGGCCTCATATGCCCTTTTCCTTGTTTGTTATATGTTGCTCTGCCCTGTTTTTTGTACTAATGTTGATCTCACTTAATCCATCTATTATTCATATCCACCAATGCAATAACTGTGAACTGGACTTTGCATCGCTGCAGCACACTCAATTATACACATTTTTCCTGATTACCAATGATTCTTCGCCTCATATGTGATTTTGTGTTATTACCAAATATATGTTCATTGTTTGTGTATTACCAAATATGTTCATTGATTATTGTGCAATACCAAATATATGTTCATTGAGGACAAATCATGTTGTAAAGTTGTTGTTTTTTAATCCAGTGTTTAGTGTAAAAATTACTCACGGTATTAGTGCTATAATTCCACAGGGTCTTAAAGTCTTTATTCATCAGATGAATAGGGAATTTTAATGTGAAGTCCTCAATTTAGGAGAATATTATCTTAGGCTGCAGTGAACATGACTGGCTAGGAACACAACTTCATTAGAAATAAAAGAAAAATAACCATGGGACAAACAAGATCCCCTTCAGCAAAACCGCACAGTTCATTCAATGACCAATACAATGCAGACAAAGTACAGTTGGTGTCCTGCAGACTGAAGCAGGTCAGGCTGTGACCAAAATTTGAGGGCTCATTGATTTAGAAAAGTCTCTGGATTGGCTTTTTATGCCATGTTAATGGCTAAACTGATATATACCAAGGGTTCACTCTAAGCATGGCGAATCTGCTTTTAGCTATTATGCCAGCCGCAGCTGGAACCAGCTTCCAGAGGAGATCAGATGTGCTCCTACAGTGGTCACATTCAAATCCAGACTCAAAACACTTCTGTTTAGCTGTGCATTTAGCCTACTGAATGAGCACTGTGCCAATGTTCGTCCGACTGTTTGTACTGTACTGTATTTAATTTTTCTAAACTGTTTTAATTCTTATTTCTTTATTCTATTATTATTTTAATTTCTTCTATGTAAAGCACTTCTATGCTATATAAATAAACTTGCCTTGCCAATATAGACGTGTGCAGATTAATTTAGAGGATATACATTATAATATAAGAAAGTTTATATGGTAATCAAGGGCAAATAATAGAAGTAGTTGATGTTTTACAGATAGTGACTTTGGTCCCTTCTAAGATATAAAGATTAGAAATGTGTGTGTATTGGTCCCTTCTAAGCTATAAAGATTAGAAATGTGTGTGTATCTGTGAAAGTGGACCCCACAACTCCTAAATGTTAGATCCGGGCCCCACAAGTGACACAAAAACGCATGTGCAAACAATTTTGTTTGAATTTTGGTATATTGAAGTGATATTTCTTATTAGGAATTTTTTGTTATCTTGCTTGATTTTTTACAAGTCTGTAGAACCACTGGAAGTGGTGGACCCCACAAGTGGGCAAAAAACGGTGGTCCCCCTAATGGTAGAAAAACAAGTAAGTGTGTGTGTGTTAATGAGTGTAGTTCAGTTGTTAACGCGCTCTCTCTCTGGGTTGTGTGTGTGTGTGTGTGTGTGTGTTAATGAGTGTAGTTCAGTTGTTAACGCGCTCTCTCTCTGGGTTGTGTGTGTGTGTGTGTGTGTGTGTGTGTTAATGAGTGTAGTTCAGTTGTTAACGCGCTCTCTCTCTGGGTTGTGTGTGTGTGTGTGTGTGTGTGTGTGTGTGTGTGTGTGTTAATGAGTGTAGTTCAGTTGTTAACGCGCTCTCTCTCTGGGTTGTGTGTGTGTGTGTGTGTGTGTTAATGAGTGTAGTTCAGTTGTTAACGCGCTCTCTCTCTGGGTTGTGTGTGTGTGTGTGTGAGTGTGTGTGTGTGTGTGTGTGTTAATGAGTGTAGTTCAGTTGTTAACGCGCTCTCTCTCTGGGTTGTGTGTGTGTGTGTGTGTTAATGAGTGTAGTTCAGTTGTTAACGCGCTCTCTCTCTGGGTTGTGTGTGTGTGTGTGTGTGTGTGTGTGTGTGTGTGTGTTAATGAGTGTAGTTCAGTTGTTAACGCGCTCTCTCTCTGGGTTGTGAGTGTGTGTGTGTGTGTGTTAATGAGTGTAGTTCAGTTGTTAACGCGCTCTCTCTCTGGGTTGTGTGTGTGTGTGTGTGTGTGTGTGTGTGTGTGTGTGTGTGTGTGTGTTAATGAGTGTAGTTCAGTTGTTAACGCGCTCTCTCTCTGGGTTGTGTGTGTGTGTGTTAATGAGTGTAGTTCAGTTGTTAACGCGCTCTCTCTCTGGGTTGTGTGTGTGTGTGTGTGTGTGTGTGTGTTAATGAGTGTAGTTCAGTTGTTAACGCGCTCTCTCTCTGGGTTGTGTGTGTGTGTGTGTGTGTGTGTGTGTGTGTGTTAATGAGTGTAGTTCAGTTGTTAACGCGCTCTCTCTCTCTCTGGGTTGTGTGTGTGTGTGTTAATGAGTGTAGTTCAGTTAACGCGCTCTCTCTCTGGGTTGTGTGTGTGTGTGTGTGTGTGTGTGTGTGTGTTAATCAGTGTAGTTCAGTTGTTAACGCGCTCTCTCTCTGGGTTGTGTGTGTGTGTGTGTGTGTGTGTGTGTGTGTTAATGAGTGTAGTTCAGTTGTTAACGCGCTCTCTCTCTGGGTTGTGAGTGTGTGTGTGTGTGTGTTAATGAGTGTAGTTCAGTTGTTAACGCGCTCTCTCTCTGGGTTGTGTGTGTGTGTGTTAATGAGTGTAGTTCAGTTGTTAACGCGCTCTCTCTCTGGGTTGTGTGTGTGTGTGTGTGTGTGTGTTAATGAGTGTAGTTCAGTTGTTAACGCGCTCTCTCTCTGGGTTGTGTGTGTGTGTGTGTGTGTTAATGAGTGTAGTTCAGTTGTTAACGCGCTCTCTCTCTGGGTTGTGTGTGTGTGTGTGTGTGTGTGTGTTAATGAGTGTAGTTCAGTTGTTAACGCGCTCTCTCTCTGGGTTGTGTGTGTGTGTGTGTGTGTGTGTGTGTTAATGAGTGTAGTTCAGTTGTTAACGCGCTCTCTCTCTGGGTTGTGAGTGTGTGTGTGTGTGTGTTAATGAGTGTAGTTCAGTTGTTAACGCGCTCTCTCTCTGGGTTGTGTGTGTGTGTGTGTGTGTGTGTTAATGAGTGTAGTTCAGTTAACGCGCTCTCTCTCTGGGTTGTGTGTGTGTGTGTGTGTGTGTTAATCAGTGTAGTTCAGTTGTTAACGCGCTCTCTCTCTGGGTTGTGTGTGTGTGTGTGTGTGTGTGTGTTAATGAGTGTAGTTCAGTTGTTAACGCGCTCTCTCTCTGGGTTGTGTGTGTGTGTGTGTGTGTGTTAATCAGTGTAGTTCAGTTGTTAACGCGCTCTCTCTCTGGGTTGTGTGTGTGTGTGTGTTAATCAGTGTAGTTCAGTTGTTAACGCGCTCTCTCTCTGGGTTGTGTGTGTGTGTGTGTGTGTGTTAATCAGTGTAGTTCAGTTGTTAACGCGCTCTCTCTCTGGGTTGTGTGTGTGTGTGTGTGTGTTAATGAGTGTAGTTCAGTTAACGCGCTCTCTCTCTGGGTTGTGTGTGTGTGTGTGTGTGTGTTAATCAGTGTAGTTCAGTTGTTAACGCGCTCTCTCTCTGGGTTGTGTGTGTGTGTGTGTGTGTGTGTGTTAATGAGTGTAGTTCAGTTAACGCGCTCTCTCTCTGGGTTGTGTGTGTGTGTGTGTGTGTGTGTGTTAATCAGTGTAGTTCAGTTGTTAACGCGCTCTCTCTCTGGGTTGTGTGTGTGTGTGTGTGTGTGTGTGTGTGTGTTAATGAGTGTAGTTCAGTTAACGCGCTCTCTCTCTGGGTTGTGTGTGTGTGTGTGTGTGTGTTAATCAGTGTAGTTCAGTTGTTAACGCGCTCTCTCTCTGGGTTGTGTGTGTGTGTGTGTGTGTGTGTGTGTGTGTGTGTTAATGAGTGTAGTTCAGTTGTTAACGCGCTCTCTCTCTGGGTTGTGTGTGTGTGTGTGTGTGTGTGTGTGTGTGTGTGTGTGTTAATGAGTGTAGTTCAGTTGTTAACGCGCTCTCTCTCTGGGTTGTGAGTGTAGTTCAGTTGTGAAAGCGCTCTCTCTCTCTCTGGGGTGTGTGTGTGTGTGTGTGTGTTAATGAGTGTAGTTCAGTTGTTACCCATATGAAAAAAAAAACCTGCATGCTTCATATACAGCAACCATATATCTTCCTTACTTAAATCGGCCAGAATTACCTTCTGTGTTTCATGTAAGGCCAATACATGTCCTATACAAAATATGAGCAAATATGGCCCATTTCATAATAAATAGCACACATACAACTTGTAGGGGATTTTTGCGTTATATATGAATACTGTAAAAAGTCTTATATGAGTTTTACATGACAAAAGTAAGCAAATGTGTATGTATTAGTAGAAAATAACTGATATTCATATATAAATCATTTAAAGTTCTTATATTGAATCATATGCTAGTCAAATTAAAGTCATATAGAATTAATACACATTTTGTGTCATTTGTTTATGTGTTTCATACAGAGTTCATGTTTTGATGATCAACATCTGATTCTCTTATATGCAGTTGGCAAATTTTTTAATTGTACAGTGCAGAAGCCGGTTCGAGGATTACTGTCGGAATATCACTGACCTTTATGAGGACTGTTCATTTTCCTACAGGATTTGAAAGAGCAGTTGAAAAGCAATGACATTGTAAGACTGTATTTACATTAATTGTGAACTGTCTGGGCCTGTTGGTTGTGGACAAATCATAACATATTATTGCATACGATTTAAAATGATAAACATTTAAAAACAAATATTTATGAGTAATATTAACTGTGTTTATATGCCAGTAATATTAACTTTTTTATTTCCTCTAAACCTTTGTAAAAATATTCCATACAACTACCAGTATAACTATATGACATTGGCCTTTATTGTCGATGAGTAGCCTACAGCAATACAGCATATATTATACTATTTTAACACGTATACAATATTGCCTACATTTAAACTCATGTAACAAACATTTTCGAAGTAAAAATTCAACATTTAGGCCTAAACATTCAAGTAATTCAAGTGTAATCAACCGGTCTGTTATCCAGTATCCACCGGATCAGCACTGGTTCCGGTGCCGGAGATGGACTCGCCTCTGCGGGGGAACCTCTAACTTTACACCGCTGTCCTGCGTCACTCACGGCCGAGAGATACTGCGACGCGACTGACTCAATCACCTGCCAATAAACAAACAGTGCACAGTTCTGAGGACATTTTATCATCCAAATTAGTTATATTCATTATCTTTAGGAATGTAGTCGTGTTTTTTATGCAAGGCGTTACAATCATGCGAAAAGGCAGGCGCGAGTCGACACTCGTTTAACTCGTTTAAGGTGAGTAACATTGCGTCTCTGTATGTTCTTTCGCATTAAATAAAATGATTTAAAGCACATTAATGATTATACAGATCAAATAAAACATACACACACCTGAATTTCACAGAGGAAATGCACCAATTCTGCGCCGCTGAGAAGAGAAGAGGAGAACTGTGCTGGAGACTGGAGAGAATTCAAACAGCGCGCGCTCACTCAACCGTTGAGCTGTCGTCATGTCAGAGGGTGGGGGAGGGGTGCATTGTTTTAATTGAGTAAACTTAAAGGGGAAATGAAGCAGTCAATCAAGTTTACATGATGAACAAGATGGATTTCCACTATAACCAAAAATTATATAAGAAACATGAAAAATTTAAACTTATAAAAGAAAAAAGAAAAAACGTTATATCTTTCGCGGCCAGGGATTGTGCATAGTGGTGCACGATATATCGGCCGCCGATATAATATCGGCCGATATGGTCATTTTTTTACACATCGGTATCGTTCCGATGTCAAAATAGGGCCGATGTGAACAAGCCGATAATCATTCCTGTGTATTTGACATGTGAAGTTGAAGATGCTGACTCGCGATCTTCGCAGCAGTGAAGTGAACGCGCGTGCCTGAGAGAAATGGATGTTCTGTTAAATTGTTCTGTTTAAAAGTAGACATTTCAAGCTTTCTATATGTCTCAGGTCTGTGAGGCAAGTAGGCTACCTTATACTCTGAGTTTTGGTTCATTTATGAGACGAGCTCCAGGTTCACGCGCCGGCGTCTCCGTGTCATGATTAAATATTTTCTACTATATAAATTCTTATTTATTAAATCCAGGCAATTGGTTGATGAAACATTGATCAAAATTAAAATACAATTAATACAAAACTAAATTAAATTTAAAGACGGCTTTGTGCTTTCTGTTTGAGGTCTCTGTGAAAGTTTTAAGTCTTTTAGTGCTGCTTTCAGAGCGCTCACATCCGTAACGGAGAACTGTCCCGTCTGTAGCCTAACATTGTTTTTTTTTTGTTTTTTTTATACATTTCTAAATAAATGCCACTTATAGTCCAGTGCGACTTATATATGTTTTTTTCCTCTTCATGATGCATTTTTTTACTGATCAGTTTTTTGACTTTTTTTTCAAAACACCATGGCGTAGACAGTTTGATGTCGGGATATTCCTACATTCAGCCAGGTTTATTAAAGCCAACCAACCCCGTGACGTCACATGTTAGAATACTGCACAATCCCTGGCCGCAAAAGATATAACGGTTTTTCTTTTTTCTTTTATATGTTTACATTTGTCATGTTTCTTATATAATTGTTGATTATAGTGGAAATCCATCTTGTAAATCATGTAAACTTGATTGACTGCTTAATTTACCCTTTAAAGGAACCGTATGTAAGATTGTGGCCAAAACTGGTACTGCAATCACTTTCAAATGACTGTAGAGCGGTGTATCCCCTCCCCCTCCCCCCTGACTCGAGGTTGCCAGATAGGCTGGCATTTTTTATCCGACACGTTTGTATCTGCAGCTGTGGTAACTAGAGCAGAGCTGGCAACCCGGATACCGAAACACTACTGACTTCGTGATTGGTAGATAGGTGGAGGGTGGAGATTCAGGCCAAAACACAACATGACAACATCAACATCAGTTGAGGACTGCAACTTCACTTTTAAATGACAATATCCTGGCCGGACTACTGTTGTCAGTGATATAAGTACAACATGATTTCTTAATGTCTAGTGACATATAAGGGCCATTTTATGATTAATTGAAATACATTTCTTACATACGGTTCCTTTAATCAATTTCTTATGTGTGTTAAATATTAATAATATTGATTTTATTTAAGTAATATTTGTGGTTCTTGAAACAGATCAGTTTAATTATCCATTCCTAAATATTGTGATGGGAATTTCACAAATATATTAGCTAAGTCTATTTTAAAGAAATAATTGGTTAGTCAAATACTAAATTATTTGGTAACACTTTATATTACGACCCGCAAACAACTGCGTAAGTAAACCGAAATGACGGTGTACGTTTCTGTAATTATAGTGTACTTCCGTGTAGGTATAAGGGAACAATATGTTAAGTTTTGGGTAATAAAGGGGTACAACCAGATATACAAGCAAATTATTTATAATGTTATTATTTTAAAACTAACAGGTACCTATTCTGTTAATATATTCCAGGCAAAAATTGTACGCCTGTTGTAGCCTATATAAAAGTTTTTATCACATTTCTTGCAAAATATGTTCTTGTGCAATGTAGTTACAGGGTAATTTTGACATCTGTGGGTTGTAAATTAAACATATATATATATATATATATATATATATATGGCTGTATGTAAGCACAGTATGATAAAAATTTAATTTATTGGCTTTCTTACTAAACTACTAACGTTAAGCCAAAAAAAAAAATTGTTTCTGCTATGATTTTAATTTAGAACGTACCATGTAGTACTTACTTACCTTATCACATTGTATTGCAATGACACTTAAATGTCAGGGCAAATATACTGTGTAATTAAAACGTTTTTTTTGTTATGTTTTCTTAATAAGAGTACCTTTCTCTGTAATTACTGTGCAAATAGTGTTGTTTCATATTGTTACATAGTAAGTAGTGTTTGTTACCCATTTCAACTGTGTAGTTACAGGGTAAGTGTAACTCCTGCGGGCTGTAAATTAAAGTGGCGCTTGTTACCCCCTTGTTCTGTGTAGTTACAGGGTAAGTGTAACTCTTGCGGGCTGTAAATTAAAGTGACGCTTGTTACCCCCTTGTTCTGTGTAGTTACAGGGTAAGTGTAACTCCTGCGGGCTGTAAATTAAAGTGGCGCTTGTTACCCCCTTGTTCTGTGTAGTTACAGGGTAAGTGTAACTCTTGCGGGCTGTAAATTAAAGTGACGCTTGTTACCCCCTTGTTCTGTGTAGTTACAGGGTAAGTGTAACTCCTGCGGGCTGTAAATTAAAGTGGCGCTTGTTACCCCCTTGTTCTGTGTAGTTACAGGGTAAGTGTAACTCCTGCGGGCTGTAAATTAAAGTGGTGCTTGTTACCCCCTTGTTCTGTGTAGTTACAGGGTAAGTGTAACTCCTGCGGGCTGTAAATTAAAGTGGCGCTTGTTACCCCCTTGTTCTGTGTAGTTACAGGGTAAGTGTAACTCTTGCGGGCTGTAAATTAAAGTGGTGCTTGTTACCCCCTTGTTCTGTGTAGTTACAGGGTAAGTGTAACTCTTGCGGGCTGTAAATTAAAGTGGCGCTTGTTACCCCCTTGTTCTGTGTAGTTACAGGGTAAGTGCAGTAAATATACAATAAAGGATTCCATTTAATTTCTGACTTTTATTGTACAAAAAAAATTCAAAACACCTTTTCATCTTAATAAAACATTCTCTTTTCTACAGTATACTCAAACAACAAAGTAACACATTATACCCCCCCCCCCCCCCCCTTTATTTGCTGCTCTTGCTTTTCTTCTTCTTTCTTTTCTTACTCTTCTTTTTCTTAACTTCCACTGGGGACTCTGAAGTTGAGGAGTTGATGGAGTCCCATTGGTCTTGCTGCACTGCAAAAATATGAATCTATATATACATGTTCTTAGCAAGCTACACCTTCAATTTTAAATTGTCGAACAATCCTCCACTGTAAAACATTTTGTGCCACCCTATATTACTGTAGTAACTGTAAATTTGAAGAAAACACATTTCGGTGAAGTTTGAGGCAGATCATGGGGGGGTTGTGATATTTTATAGTGATAATGACTGTAGTGCAGCAGAAAATGTTTTTTAAAAAGGCATAGTTGTTCTGACAGCAACAAAAAACTAAAAAGCAGCCATGTGAGTTACTCCTTCAAAGAGAAAACACGGTGAATCTGACTGCAGTAGATGTGAAAGATATGAATAAAAGTGCCACACAGTACAAAACGCAGTGTAAAATTAACACTTAAAAGTGTTCATTTTAACACTACTCCGGATCATATATGGTCCAAAAAAAATTACACTATTATATAATCAAGAATCTTCAGACAAGATGTATAAATCCAAATTTATTAACAAATGGGCAAAATGGCTCTTTTAAAACATATGCCAGATGTGTAAAGGTCAAATTATAACATTCACGAGGTGTTGCACAGAAGGAAAAAAGTCAATAAAACGCAAAAAATAATCAAATTTGCCTAAACATGAACAAATATGACAGGTAGATTTGCATAAAACTACTTGTCGACAGTTGTGTAGCATCCATGAATGCAATTCCTCTTTGTCCCATCAGCGAGCAGGTAGTAGTAGTCTTTGAGTTTACTGCCATATCAGCATCACCGGCAGCGAGCAGGTACACTGTGTGGTCTCTTCAATGCAATCAAGGTGTTCTTCTATGCTGGTCCCTGCCAAAGACAAAAATAACACTCAAAGTCAGCTCTCCAATTGGCCGTCTTTATATTAGTTTTCCACAATACAATCAACCCAAATGGCAATATTTGGTAACACTTTATTTTACAGTGCCCTTGTTACATATGTTACATGTACTTACCATAGTAATAACAGTAAATGATGCATAATTACATGCAACTAACCCTCAACCAAACCCTAATCCTACCCTAACCCTATAGTAAATACATGTAGTTACTTAATATTACTCAGTACTTAAATATATAATTACACTGTAACAATGACACCTTAAAATAAAGTGTAACCCAATATTTTTAGGCAGACAATAGGTCCAAATTTACCTTTGATGACGACAAGGTGTTGTTCAGCTTGATATGAGGACATCTTTCCAGGTCTCTTGCAGCCTTGTGGTGATGCTGGAATCAAATCAAGGAGGAGACGAATCGATGCAAGATCGCTGCCCCATTCTAAATAACAGATGTGACAACTTCAGCAAAAAATGCATGAACGCGTATAGAATATCTTATTCTGAAATATAGTCTAACCTGAATCATCAGTTTCATCACCTTTCACAGCAGATTCTGCAGAGTCAATCAGGTCCTTGAAGGTCTTGGGAGAAGCCTTTCCAGGAACTTAGCTGAGGTCTTCTAACCAAAAAATCAAAACAAACAAAACAAAAACATCATCAAACAGTTACATAGCATAATGACAACCATATCTCTCTCAGGAACCATTCTGTTCAGATGATCGTGTAGTCACAGAGTAGTGCCGTTCACACCTGGCATTAACATTCATCTTGGGTGACGCACAAGTGAGCAATTCGAAGTACAGGTGTAAATGCACTCAAGACGCATTGAGATTCAATTGTTCTGATGAGGTCTAGGCCACGTTCTTTTATTAAAGGGTTAGTTTCACTCAAAAAAAGTGTATTCTGTAATTTAGAAGTCTGAAATGAAGATCTTTTTGATGAAATCTGAGAGCTTTCTACGCAACTACCACTTTGATGCTTCAAAAAGTTCATCTTAAAATTAATCCATATGAACCAAGCAGTTTAGTCCACATTTTATTTTTCTTCTGTTTATGTTTGTTGATTAATGTTTATATGCGAATAAAAGTCTAAATTCAATCTCATCACAAAGCGATCGGGTCTCTTCCGAAATTTGGACTAAACCGCTCAATTCATATGGGTTAGTTTTATGATCTCTTTATGAACTTTTTGAAGCGTCAAAATGGTAATTGTGTTGACTGTCAATAGAGGGACAGGAATCGCTAAGATTTAAAATATATTCATTTGAGTTTCGAAGATAAACGAAAGTCTTTTCATGACATGAGGGTGAGAAATGACAACAACTTTACACTTTTGGGTCAACTAACCCTTTAAAGGAGAACTCCGGTCAATTTTAACATTGAGCTAATTTTATTGTACATTTGGAGTGCTGTCAATACAGAGAACAACGACAAAAATCGGTGTTGCCTACAACGTGTTATCCTCTTTTTAAAATTTACACCCTGTTGACTTCAATGGGGCAAGTTTTAAACCTGCTTTTAGCCTCTTAACATCCTTGATGTGTCATTACAAGTGCCCAGGTCATGTGAGTGATTCCTTCGGAGTGAACGCGGGTGAATCTGACTGCAGTAGATGTGAAAGATATGAATAAAAATTATGTTTATTCAGCCAGACCGAAAACAGGATGTAAATACAGGTATGAGCGCTGGCTGAATAATTATCATTTTTATTCATATCTTTCACATCTACTGCAGTCAGATTCACCCGTGTTCACTCTGAAGGAATCACTCACATGACCTGGGCACTTGTAATGACACATCAAGGATGTTAAGAGGCTAAAAGCAGGTTTAAAACTTGCCCCATTGAAGTCAACAGGGTGCAAATTTTAAAAAGAGGATAACATGGTGTAGGCAACACCGATTTTTGTCGTTGTTCTCTGTATTGACAGCACTCCAAATTTACAAAAAAATTAGCTCAATGTTAAAATTGACCGGAGTTCTCCTTTAACTTTTTGTTTAGTGTTTGATGTGTCACATCATGAATTATGGCAATCAAGACACATCAATCACCCCAGACACATGTAAATTCCAGGTCTGAACAAAGGCATTGTGTGGTTGCCCAGTTAGGTTTAAATTTGTAAATTAAAATTCAATTTTACATTCGTCATGTAATAAAATTTGTACTGCACAAAGAATAAAATATAATGACACTCACAATTCTGGATTCATCTTCAGCATTCTGTTGCTTTCGTCTTCATGTCTGTTGGTTGCTTTCTGTTGCAATCTCATGAGAGGAGCTTTCTTCACTTGACTAGTCTAGGCATGAAAAAGGATTTGAAAAAATGGATGTCAGTTGAGGCTAATATTTCCAAAATTCAGTAATGCAATACATTTTAAATTAGGGCTGTAAATATGGTAAAATAATTGTGATTACCCTTTCTATAAAGCATGGGTGTCAAATTGTAAAATTATTTATATTTATATATTCACACATCCACACTTGAATATTCACATATTCAAGTTAATAGCCACAAAACCTTGTGCATTGTTCACATGGAGGGCCTGAAACAGTTTAAAATATGCAATTAATCTGATTATTAAATACATTTATATTATTTAGTTATATGTTAGACATTGTTTAGAAAAAACTTTTTTTTACCCATAATTTATTAATGATATTTAAATGTGAACAGAAAATACAGATTCATAATAATAAAATACAGACAAGACTAAATAGTTAGGACAAAATGTATCCCAAAATAACATGCAGTATGAATTGATAAAGAATGATTTCAAGCTAAAGTACCTGTTTGCTCTTCCAGTGCTTTCGCAAATATCTGTAAACTGAATTGGAAGACAGACGGATTTACAGATTAGCTTTAACTCACTTTCACAATGTTTGAATTTAACAGTAAAAAAAAAACTTGATGGTAGTACGTTTGTCTTGACTCTTGACGCAGATATGACGACATGATATTCAGTGCTAGAACAAAATAGAGATTATGTAATTCACACTTAAACAAAGGGCAAATAAAAAAGTTTTTAATGCTTCACCACCTCAGTCTACAAAAAAAATTAACGTTCACTTAACGTAAACAAGCTGTAAATAATGTGCATGCGTCACAAAAACTGAAGTTCTTAACGCGCTCATGTATAACACACAGCCACTTTTATACACACAAAATAAATATAAAATTACCATTTGAAGAATGAACTCATCTGCGCAGAAAAATAGCCCAAAGGGTGCTTTTAGAAAGATAAAGCAATTCAAACCTACCGTCTCGGGTCGCATGAAGATAAAAATGGCGTCGTCGTCTTGTGAGGCAGTCATCGAAGGGCGAAGTCAATAACAATTCGTTTGCACTTTCAGTGTAAAATAAAATGACACCCTGTAACTACACTGAAGAGGAGTACTTTTTAACAATGTAGATTGTTAATTTAACTCTTTGGGAATTATATACTTTTAACACTGCATTTTTTACACTGCCGATTTTACTGTGCAGCGCACATACCTGTATTTACTTCTGTTTTGGGTTGAAGTCCACAGTAGTCGATTGTCGAGTTCAGTCTGAGTCTCCACTGTTGCTTAGTTGCCTATGATCACGCGCGTCCACTTTGGACTTCGACCAAAATTGACTTAACATCACTTTTTATTCATATATTTCACATCTACTGCAGTCAGATTCACCGTGTTTTCTCTTTGAAGGAGTAACTCACATGGCTGCTTTTTGTTTTTTGTTGCTGTCAGAACAACTATGCCTTTTTAAAAAACATTTTCTGCTGCACTACAGTCATTATCACTATAAAATATCACAACCCCCCCATGATCTGCCTCAAACTTCACCGAAATGTGTTTTCTTTAAATTTACAGTTACTACAGTAATATAGGGTGGCACAAAATGTTTTACAGTGGAGGATTGTTCGACAACTTAAAATTGAAGGTGTAGCTTGCTAAGAACATGTATATATAGATTCATATTTTTGCAGTGCAGCAAGACCAATGGACTCCATCAACTCCTCAACTTCAGAGTCCCCAGTGGAAGTTAAGAAAAAGAAGAGTAAGAAAAGAAAGAAGAAGAAAAGCAAGATAAGCAAATAAAGAGGGGGGGGGGGAGGTATAATGTGTTACTTTGTTGTTTGAGTATACTGTAGAAAAGAGAATATTTTATTAAGATGAAAAGGTGTTTTGAATTTTTTTTGTAAAATAAAAATCAGAAATTAAATGGAATCTTTTATTGTATATTTACTGCACTTACCCTGTAACTACACAGAACAAGGGGGTAACAAGCGCCACTTTAATTTACAGCCCGCAAGAGTTACACTTACCCTGTAACTACACAGAACAAGGGGGTAACAAGCGCCACTTTAATTACAGCCCGTAAGAGTTAAACTTACCCTGTAACTACACAGAACAAGGGGGTAACAAGCGCCACTTTAATTTACAGCCCGCAAGAGTTACACTTACCCTGTAACTACACAGAACAAGGGGGTAACAAGCGCCACTTTAATTTACAGCCCGCAAGAGTTACACTTACCCTGTAACTACACAGAACAAGGGGGTAACAAGCGCCACTTTAATTTACCAGCCCGCAGGAGTTACACTTACCCTGTAACTACACAGAACAAGGGGGTAACAAGCGCCACTTTAATTTACAGCCCGTAAGAGTTACACTTACCCTGTAACTACACAGAACAAGGGGGTAACAAGCGCCACTTTAATTTACAGCCCGCAAGAGTTACACTTACCCTGTAACTACACAGAACAAGGGGGTAACAAGCGTCACTTTAATTTACAGCCCGCAGGAGTTACACTTACCCTGTAACTACACAGAACAAGGGGGTAACAAGCGTCACTTTAATTTACAGCCCGCAGGAGTTTACACTTACCCTGTAAATACACAGAACAAGGGGGTAACAAGCGCCACTTTAATTTACAGCCCGCAAGAGTTACACTTACCCTGTAACTACACAGAACAAGGGGGTAACAAGCGCCACTTTAATTTACAGCCCGCAAGAGTTACACTTACCCTGTAACTACACAGAACAAGGGGGTAACAAGCGCCACTTTAATTTACAGCCCGCAGGAGTTACACTTACCCTGTAAATACACAGAACAAGGGGGTAACAAGCGCCACTTTAATTTACAGCCCGCAGGAGTTACACTTACCCTGTAACTACACAGAACAAGGGGGTAACAAGCGCCACTTTAATTTACAGCCCGCAGGAGTTACACTTACCCTGTAACTACACAGAACAAGGGGGTAACAAGCGCCACTTTAATTTACAGCCCGCAAGAGTTACACTTACCCTGTAACTACACAGAACAAGGGGGTAACAAGCGTCACTTTAATTTACAGCCCGCAGGAGTTACACTTACCCTGTAAATACACAGAACAAGGGGGGTAACAAGCGCCACTTTAATTTACAGCCCGCAAGAGTTACACTTACCCTGTAACTACACAGAACAAGGGGGTAACAAGCGCCACTTTAATTTACAGCCCGCAAAAGTTACACTTACCCTGTAAATACACAGAACAAGGGGGGTAACAAGTGCCACTTTAATTTACAGCCCGCAGGAGTTACACTTACCCTGTAACTACACAGTTGAAATGGGTAACAAACACTATTTACTATGTAACAATATGAAACAACACTATTTGCACAGTAATTACAGAGAAAGGTACTCTTATTAAGAAAACATAAAAAAAAAAAAAAAAAAAAACCTTTTAATTACACAGTATATTTGCCCTGACATTTAAGTGTCATTGCAATACAATGTGATAAGGTAAGTAAGTACTACATGGTACGTTCTAAATTAAAATCATAGCAGAAACTTTTTTTTTTTTTGGCTTAACGTTAGTAGTTTAGTAAGAAAGCCAATAAATAAAAATTTTATCATACTGTGCTTACATACAGCCATATATATATATATATATATGTTTAATTTACAACCCACAGATGTCAAAATTACCCTGTAACTACATTGCACAAGAACATATTTTGCTAGAAATGTGATAAAAACTTTTATATAGGCTACAACAGGCGTACAATTTTTGCCTGGAATATATTAACAGAATAGGTACCTGTTAGTTTTAAAATAATAACATTATAAATAATTTGCTTGTATATCTGGTTGTACCCCTTTATTACCCAAAACTTAACATATTGTTCCCTTATACCTACACGGAAGTACACTATAATTACAGAAACGTACACCGTCATTTCGGTTTACTTACGCAGTTGTTTGCAGGTCGTAATATAAAGTGTTACCAATTATTTTAGTGAAAAACTTCAAACTTAAATATAACTGTAAATTTCAGACAAAATTAATTGTTGGAGTTTTAGTCAATTATTCCGGAATGTTCAACTCAAACTATCAAGTAAATGATATTCAGAGATTTGATTAAGTTAATAAGTTAATTATTACTGTGATATTTACTAAGCCACTGAATAATTTTTTAGAGTGATAAGCATAAGAATCACTTCGACATTTAGGAAAGTTTTATGTTTGTAGGTTAATAATAGAACTGTTGTAGACCATAGTAGTACTGTGATAAAGTTTAGAGAAATTGTCACAAATGAAAATGAAAACAGGTGATGCAGGATTTAATATGAAAACTATTGATATGTGAAATATGCAACTGTATCTTGTAGAATACACTCTCATAAATAATTTTGTAATTAAAATGTGTGCTTGTGTGTGTAGTTTAAATATTGTGTTTCATCTAAGGCTGATTATACAGTATATGACCATGATTGACTACAGGCGTAGGGCTCGACTTAGGACAAGATAAGAACAAGCATGAGTGAAGTAAAGCCTTACACTGACTGGTAAACTGCACTGTTTTATACACGTCT
>NC_138735.1:1667745-1675245 GCF_965113295.1 Leuciscus leuciscus | reverse complement strand
ATGATGATTATGAAGTGCTCATATGAGCGTCTCAAACATTTTCATCACAACTTAATATCATTGTGTGCAATCAATGTAAATAAAAAAAAAAAAAAAAAAAACGTGAACACTTTTTGTATAATATTATTTTGCGATAACTGGATGTACATTGCGACCTTGTCACTGCAAATGGAGAACATAATTTTCATATATTCTTTTATTTATGCATTTTATTTAATATAGTACTTTGCTGATTAAAATAAAAAAAACTGGGTTGAGGATTTTCAGTTCCCAAGATGCTTTGAGATCTGACTGGATGGGGAATGTAATGATAAATAGGGGGGAAAAGGGGGATTTGTTAGTGTTCTTTTAATCATGTCCTCCAAACACCATCACTGTATATGACATTGTATGAATACTGGTACTACATTTTATATAGTACATACTAGGGGTGTAAATCAGACAGTTCATCACGATACGATACAATATCGATTCTCTCAGCCAGCGATACGATATTTGCCGATACTTCAAAAAATTCTACGATACGATTCGATTCGATTCAGGGCTATATTGATCGATTAATCGATATTTAGATATTATGTTCACACAACCAGTTACGTTTTTATTAACTCACAAATGCAACCAAAATATATAACATGAATGTTTAATTAAACTCTTTGAAAATTGCACACCCTCTCCCAATTGGGACATTTACAACAGAAGAGGTCATTTGCAAGTACTCCGTTCTTGTTCATTTTCATAAATCATGTTTTTTATTATTATTATTGTGCATTCCAAGTAATATCAATCAAACTGCAGCTGGGTTGTTTTGATTAATAATAATAATAACTTAAATACAGGTAAATTACAAAAGCAAAGTTAATTGAAAGTATGCTTTAATATGTTAAAAGTTTTTTTTTTTTTTTTTTGCAGAGCAGATTCACATTTCTCTGAGTCAAACAAAATCAAGTAATTGCTATGATAAATAATACAACACTCGGTTAATCTTCGTAACGTTAATCTCCTCAGCTGACATAGACGCCTGACAAACTTTGTTGTTGTGATAACGTACACGCAGTACAGAGAGCTTTTCTCTCACCACTAAACGAACTGCTTTAGTAAGGTTCTATGAAAATGTTTCTGGTTTTATTTTCCTTTTACGCCCTGAAGAAGATATCACGAGTTCATTGAAATTATCCACCCTCGATCACTTAGTCAGCTTTGACGAAACTCCTCTTAGCCAGCGCGTCTTTTCAAAGTGACATCTGACCTGAATACTGCGCGCTGAGTAGCTAAAACGGACTCGCGTTCACCAACAAGGGTGCGAGTGCTTGTCTCTGCTCTGTAAAACATGAACTCGCGATGCCTTGACAGCGGACAACCGGCTTTTGTGAAAAAACGTAGGGTTTAGTCAGTCTTGTCAGGCGTCTATTTCAGATGAGGAGATTAACGTTATAAAGACACACCGGCAGGCGGTTGGTGAGTAAACGAAAATGTGCGCTTTGGCGGAAGGATGTTACGTGAGAATGTGGAGTGTCAAAATAAAGGTGTATATCGATATTTTAAGAGTGGAATCGATGCATCGTATCGTTAGACGTTATATCGATGTATCGTTACACCCCTAGTACATACTACATCCACCATGTTGTCAATGTCATGTGACTTTCAGTGTGAGTCACGTTGCTTCACGGGCATTCATAAATCCTCTCCTGTTTAGTGTCCATCCGGTTTTATGAGTTTTATAAATTTGAACATACTACTTCATGCTTAATATCTGCAAACACTTTGTTTTGATGCTCCCCAACAGACAAGTAACTTTGCAAGTACGTCAACTTATTCTACGAACCCTAACCCAACAGTCTACTAATACTCTAATGAGAGTAACTTGACATGTTGTTGCAAAGTCACTTACAGTTAGTAGTATAACTAAAGAGGACTTTGTGTTACCAAACAATTACAGTTACTAAGTTTGAAACGTATTGTAAAGTCATTAGAAGTTGATTTGCATTAAATAGAATGTTCTGTCATGAAACTCTAGGTGGCGCAGGTCCTTCACTCAATCTGCATGCAATCAGGATACAGCTGATTGGTTCCTGCTGTATCCGTAGCCAATAAGCTCACAGCTCAACCTTTAAATACAAATAAATGTTTTTGAATGTTGTATATTGTGTTGCCATACCCCCTTTTACTTTGGTTGTGTGAGTGTAAAAATAACACATTTGGGAATTGAAACTAGACAGATGACTAAATTTGAACCTTGTGATTAACAATGAAGTAATCATTGAAACAAAGTTTGCTTTACCTGGTAACAGAAGAGTTTGTCTATGAAAACCAATCAAATTTGTGGGGAAATTATGTAATGCATCATGACATTTTTGCCATACCTCCTTATTCTATAAAAACGGTTGTATTCTTTTAGCTGGTGGGATTCTCAATGGAATTTGTCTGAGATCTTCCGACCCAGGGGGATCGTCGATTGGAGACGGCCCAGGGGGATCGTCGATTGGATACGTCCCAGGTATTTATTAAGCGTTGATTGGAGACGTTAGGGATCGTCGATTGGAGATGGCCCAGGTATTTATTAAGCGTTGATAGGAGACGTTAGGGATCGTCGATTGGAGATGGCCCCGGTAGACTTAGGTCAGATGAGATAGGACTTAGTTAGGTTTAGGGAAAAATCTATGACAGTAGCAAGTCCCATCTTGCATGTTACCATCTGGTCGAAGGCATAGGGTCCCATTATAACGAACTGGTCATGCACAAATATATTTTATATCCTCCAGTATAGCTCTGTTAAATTATTCCTTGTGATATCACAGTGGTCATTTCACATCTTTGGAAGTGATGTTGCTGTTGTGAGAGGGATGTTGTTGATGTCTGTTGTATTTTGTAAGGTACTTTTTGTATTTTTGATGTTTGTCAGTATTTGTCATTTGGTGTTGGTGATGACTGAACGGTGCCACAGACACAATTAATTACACAATAAACTGAACTTAATTAAGTCCCGTACTTGCTCTTCTGCAGCAGAAATAACAGCAGTAGATCTATTCTGCCTAGACCAAACATATCAACATTACCATATCCCTTACTGTGCCAAACACTCAGAGAGTTGTCATGGCAGAAATATATTTATGAAAAAATAACAATAATAATAATAAACACGTGCAATTGGCCTTTGTTGAGGCCTAGAAATACACGATTTGAGCTAAAGCCAAAAGTTGCTTCAAATCTGAGGATGATAACTCTAAAACTGAAGAATTGTTGTTTTCCTGACTGCATTTCAAATGCCTCTGGTAAGTTTCCAGTCTTGTGGGAAACAATTGTTTTCGGTTCCAAAACTTGAAATGTAACAAAATTCTGCGACGCATTTGGAAAGTATTTTGACACCATCTTAACTTTGAACAATTCCATAGAAGAAAACACAATGTCCCTTTCCCCCAAAACTGGCAGCTTCCCAGAAGAAGAAAGTTATTCAAAAACCTATTTGCCAAAAGTGTGTCAAATAAAAAAATGGCTGTCTTATCACGAAGCCCACGGTGGAAAGCCATTCTGCTCTCGTCTTTCTCTGAGAGATCAAAAAAGGACTTAGGGAGACAAAGTTAGCGGTTCCACATCCAAACTCTGTCCAGGTCAGTTTGTGTGTGTCAAAAACACATTACCAGCAGGAACTCTGAGAAGCCCTACTTGTGATTCATCTGGCGGTTCCCTTGTAAGACTCCAGTCATCTGGAATATTAAGAATTAATAACCGAGGTTCTGTCTGTGGGCTTGACAAGTTTAAGCAGTGAAAACTGAATATTTCAGAGCTTGGAGAGCACTCACCTCTCAAACTGACATGCTTTTGCCCTTTGAAGATCTAGAAACACCTCCGACTCATGATCAAGAGTGCACATTAACCATCCCAAAGATCCGAGCGAGGAAGCCAAGATGGAGAGCCGTTCCTGATTGAAGACTCCCGTCAACCCGCCAAATGTGAGTAGAACTCAACAGTGGCGGGTAACGCACTGGCCAATTTGGCGTGTTACTTATAACATTTACTCACTTTACTGGGGAAGTTTGTGTAAGACAAATCTGCCCAGATTTAGCGCAAATGCTCAACTTGAGAGTCATCCTGATATATTAAATACAGCTTATTGCGCAGAATCTGCTCATATCTGGCTTACTTGAACACACACGTCACAACACTTCAAATAACGGCGCGCTTGTTCATTTGCATTGAAGCAATAGCGAAGATTAAAAAGCATTTGAATAACAGAAAATACATTGTTATTTTCGAACATCCTACATTTTCTGATGTTCTGTGTACTGTATTGATCTGTGCACCTAAAACACGTTTATGGGGGAAAGGATGAAAGAGGAAGAGAGGAGATGCTGGATGAGAGGATTTTGTATCCAAATTTTATAATATATACAGTATATTTAATATATATATATATATATATATATATATATATATATATTAGTGCTGTCAGTTAAACGTGTTATTAATGGCGTTAACGCAAACCCATTTTAACGGCGTACATTTTTTTTTCGCGAGATTAACGTTCTTTTTGGCCTAGCAAGCTTTGTCGTTTTTTTCACATGCTGTTGCAACAACTAGTAATGTTAGAAAAACTACAACACCACACCGGATCTAGCTAGACCGGACACAGAACGACAGGCACGCCGCACACACTTGGGCTTGCGAGCCGGCCGAAGAGTAGAAGGCTAACGTTACGTTTTGAGTGGATGGCGAGTGCGAGATGCCGAAATGAATGTCAATAAGATTATGAATGGAAAGTTTACTTTTAAAAAGTTTCCAAATGGTTCCATCGACGAGACCAACATGATCTGTGTGTTCTGTCGTTGTGAACTGAGCGATCATCGCAGCTCCTCCAGTCTGAAACACCACTTGATGCGAATGCGAATTCTCTGATACGATTATTTGCTCCGAGTGTGAATGTTAGTGTGAAACTGAACACTACAGTATATGCCAATGTTGTTTTCAATAAAAAAGCATCTGCACAAAGCAAGCCGACACACTTTTCCATGTTGATAAGAGCATTCAAATGAGAAAAAAAGAATGGGACAAAAAGAAATAAAGGGACATTTAGAATAGATTAAAATGTGCAATTAATTGCGATTAATTGTGAGTTAACTGTGACATCAATGCGATTAATCGCGATTAAATATTTTAATCGTTTGACAGCACTAATATACTGTATACATATATATATACATTTTTTGGCTAGTAGAAGTCCTGAATGGGCTGTACCGGTAACTTAATTTAGTAGCCAAATTTGCTGGTGAGTGAAAAAGTTCATTTCAAACCCGGCTCCTGTGTTGTATGGATTTTCCATAAAAGACCCACTTTTATGCTCCGGGCTGTGCAGTCAGAAAGAGACATGGTAAATGGTTTTCTTGGCAATACTTCTTCAGCTGGCTGTTGTGTTTGCCTCTCTGCTCCCTTTGTAAATTATGTTACTTCCCTCTTTGCTTATACTAGGGCGGGACGGGACTGTTGTGTTTTGAGGGCTTTTTATAACCACCTTTCCCCTCGCATTTCCCACATGATGGATTGGAGACTGCAGCCATGAATTTCTCTGACTCCAGGAATCCATCATTTCTCTCGCTGTTTTGTCTCGTATACTTGGCCTCTCACTGCAATGCAATGAGCAAAACAGGAAAAATGAAGGTTTTTTTCCGTTCTGAAGGAGCGGGTCATTTACAATTGTGTAAGTCAGAAAGCAGGTCGCCTGTTTGGAAACTGGAAAGATGCTGTAGAAGCCCAGCTGTTTTACCAAAGTCTGAGGAAATTGATTCTTGATGAGTTGGAACGAAAGATCGAACATACGCTGTGAAAGGGAATTATGCCTCGCAGAAAACTGAGCCTGAGATGTACATCTTGTAATGTGATGGATCTGTCCTGACACGCGTCTGGTTACTGTCATTGCTAGTGTTTACTGATTGTCGCCTCAAATGATAACTTGCAGTCTGATTTGAATGTGATTGGATAAACAGACATAAAATGCTCCATGAATACAAACACACAGAACAACTCTTGTTGTCCGACTCATCAGCGACTGAACAGGTTCTTTTAATTGAACAATGAGTTATCGGTTTGATTCAGTCTGACGAACAAAGCCTTCTGTCAGAGCGGTTAATGAATCGACTGAATCAAGACTCCAATTGAAGCAAGAACTGTTTTGTGAACTTAAGGAAGGGCTCATTTAAGGCACATTTAATCAAAATAAAACCGAAATTCAGAATTTAGTTGATCAGATTCCAGGCTTATTTCAAAGTAAATGCTGCTCACACGTTTTCTAAATTTGGTTCGCTTATAATGAGTTATAAAAGGTCAGAGAGGCCTATTAAATTAAAAAAGGTCAGAGAGAAAATTAAAGCACCATGGTATAACAATACTACGCATGTTTTAAAGAGAGAAACGCGTATTTTAGAGCGTAAATGGAAACAAACTAATTTAGAGGTCTTTAGAATCGCGTGGAAAGACAGTATGTCACGTTATAAAAAGGCCCTAAAAGCGGCCAGGGCTGAGCACCTCCACAAACTAATAGAAAACAACCAAAACAATCCAAGGTTTTTATTTAACACCGTGGCTAGACTAACAAATAAACAGACGTCACCCGAACAAAATATCCCGTTACAGTTCAGTAGTAATGATTTCATGAACTTCTTCACTGAGAAAATAGAAAGCATCAGAACCACAATTGTAAACGTTCAATCTTCAATCGCGCCTTATAATTCAGCTTCAATTATCACCCCGCAAGAACAATTACAGTGCTTTACAACTATAGAACAAAAAGAGTTAAATAAACTTATCACTTCATCTAAAACAACAACATGTTTATTAGATCCTATACCAACTAAACTACTGAAAGAAGTGTTACCTGTAGTGGAAGAGCCTCTCCTCAATATTATTAACTCGTCTTTATCTTTAGGTCATGTTCCAAGAACATTTAAACTGGCAGTTATAAAACCTCTCATTAAGAAACCACAATTAGATCATAATAATCTAGCAAATTATAGACACATTTCAAATCTTCCATTTATGTCTAAAATATTAGAAAAAGTGGTGTCCGCTCAACTGGGCTCTTTCTTGCAACAAAATGATATCTATGAAAAGTTTCAGTCTGGATTCAGACCGCATCATAGCACTGAAACTGCGCTCGTTAAAATCACAAATGATTTACTTTTAGCTTCTGACCAAGGCTGTGTTTTACTTGATCTTAGTGCTGCGTTCGATACTATAGATCATACATTACTCTTAGATCGACTACAAAATGATACTGGTGTTCAAGGACAAGCACTAAGCTGGTTCAAATCATACCTATCTGACCGCTACCATTTTGTCTATTTAAATGGAGAAAAATCGATCATAACTCCAGTAAACTATGGAGTGCCGCAGGGATCTGTATTAGGCCCTCTGTTATTTTCAATATATATGATGCCACTTGGAAATATTATAAGGAAACATGGAATTAGTTTCCATTGTTATGCTGATGACACTCAAATATATATTTCA
>NC_138735.1:1582745-1662745 GCF_965113295.1 Leuciscus leuciscus | reverse complement strand
AAAAACACTGGGTAAATATAGGACAGAACACATGTTGGGTTCATTTTACCCAGCAAATTGGGTTGTTTATTTAACTCAGCATATTGTGTTGATTCATTTTTTTTTTTATTCATTTAAATCCTCTAAACTTTTTTAAAATACTCCACACAACCACTGGTTTGCATGATAATTCGTTAATTTACTAAAAAATTTTTTACAGTATTGCATATTCCATATAGCATATTTCATACATATTGCCTACATTTAAGCTTGTTTAACAAATATATGAAGTAAAAATTAAACATTTAGAAGTAATTCAAGTATAATGGCCCAGTCTGTTGTCCCGTTTCCACTGTACAGGCGCTGGATCTCGTGTCGTGTTCAGCGGAGGAACTTATAACTTCAGACGCCCTGCGTTTCACTCGTATCCGAAATATGCGCCGACTGACTCCATAACCTGTCCATAAACAATCAGTGTACAGCTTTGAGGACATATTTAACATCCTAAGTTTTTATATTCTGTATCTTTTTGAACAAAATCATTAAATTTTATGCAAGGCATCAAGCGTTTCCATCATGCGAAAAGACCTTCGTGAGTCATGCGAAACTTGTGTAGGTGAGTCACATCGCACCCCTGTATGTTGCTTTGCGTAAAATTTAATAATATACAGCACAATAACAAATTTATAGATACAGTAAATTGTACACTAACCTATACATTTTACGACTTTTTTTACGACAATTTTAACTCAACTTTATTTACAAAATATTAATCTTCAATGCACAATCACACAACAACATCTGCTCTCGCATTAACAACATGCACGAGTTGTAATGATCTCATGAACGCATGTTGGAAATTAATATTTTATAAATGAAGTGGTAAATGGGTTTTTTTTGCAGCAAACACAGCACTTGCGTAGTTTAACTAAATTCATGTTAAACCACTGGAGTCGCATGGAGTACTTTAATGATGTACCTTTCTTTCTGGGGCTTGAAAGTGGTAGTTGCCTGGACTGTCAATGGAGGGACAGGAACCTCTCAGATTTCATTAAAAATATCTTCATTTGTGTTGTGAAGATGAAAGAAAGTCTTACATGTTTGGAACGACATGAGGGTGAGTAATTAATGGCAGAATTTCCATTTGTGGGTGAACTAACCCTTTAAGAATAAATTAAGACACGCACCTTAAGAAATCTCACTAAATCATCAGCTGCCGGAAGAATCTTTGCTCCGTTGTTGTGGCTTTGTGATGTAGGGGGCAGGCGATGGGCAGATTGTTCCCAATCAGTTGAGTCTAAAATTAAACAGCAAGAAAACATGTACCTGTCAAATCATGAAAAGGTTTGAAAACTCATTTTAAGTATAAAAAAAAAGAGATTTACTTTTGTAAAATAATTTGACTGGACAAATTCAAAATGAGTGTTATGAAACACAGAAAATCTACCAAATAGCAGCAAAGCTATGATTATTTTTTATGTTTGTGCCCATGATTCTCTCATACATGTATGTTATCTGTTAAATCTTACCATCACCAGGTTCTTGTCTGTACAGTCTTTAAACACCCAGCCTGCTACCCTTAGCCACTTGGTGCATCATAGAAATGCTCCTAGCAAACACAAATAGCAAAATCAAGACATTTAAACATGAAAGCATATCCAAACATCAACCAAAAGTAAATCTGATAAATACATTTTGCATAAATATTTAATCTGAAAGAATTACTTACCAATTTTAAGAAAATTGGTCCTCCAAATAAAGAAATAAAGTGACAATTCCACGTGCATTGTCGGTCCGCAGTTTGTGGAGTTGTTCTTCTGTTTTTCAGTTAACGTTATACGCTAGGTGTGCTGGCAAACGAGAGTAAAAGATAGTTTGAGGATAAATACATAGGCTACTTTATGATATTTGCTAATATTATCATAAAACAATATAACATTATAAAACACGTATTGTAAATAAGTTAAAACACTTACTCAGTGCGTCACAAGTCAAAGAAGATGGAGGGCCTAGTCTGTGAGAAAGGTTTAAGCGCGCACATCACATAAATATCGTTACAAAACAATATAATGCCATGAAATACATGTTGTAAATTAGGTTAAAAACACTTACTTTCTGTGTTTTCCCTGTTAACGTTACAAGCAAATCTACTCATCGTCAGCTCCGTATTGAGTCAAAGATGTCGCCTTTGAAAAAAGTTTCGGCTCGTTTAAGCGCACAGAGCATTTAAATATCGCTATAAATCAATATCTTATAAAATACATATTGTAAATTAGTTAAAACACTTACTTTCGTCGTTTCCCTGTTAAAAAGCAACATCATCCTGGTCTGCTCTGCTTCGCGCGTCATGGAAAATGCCCCTCTGAGAGCGGTTTAGCCGTGCACAGCACATATTGTTATAAAACAATATGATGTTATAAAAAGAATGTATAAATGCGATAAAACACTTAATTGATGCGTTTTCCCTCCTCGTATGCCTTGCATCGCGAGTCAAAGAAAATGGCGTCTTTGAAAAAAGTTTCAGTTCGTCTGGTCGCGCCCAGCGCGTAAATGTCCCGGATGTAACTAATTACACTCTCTTGGTGTTATTAATTTAACTATACATATTTTCACCAGCCAGAGGGTGCGGTTTACACTAGCAGTGTTAATCCCTTGAAATTCAACACCAGAAAATTAACTCTTTACTCTAAAAGTCCTTAACACCGGGATTTCAACACGGGATATTTTACTGTGTACGTCTGACCCAGGAGCTGGGTAATACAAAAACTACCCAAACACTGGGTTGTTACGTCTGGCCCAGGGTCTGGGTAACACAAACACTACCCAAACACTGGGTTGTTACGTCTGACCCAGGAGCTGGGTAACACAAAAACTACTCAAACACTGGGTTATAACGTCTGACCCAGGATCTGGGTAACTCAAACACTACCCAAACACTGGGTTGTTACGTCTGACCCAGGATCTGGGTAACACAAAAACTACCCAAACACTGGGTTGTTACGTCTGACCCAGGAGCTGGGTAACACAAAAACTACTCAAACACTGGGTTGTTACGTCTGACCCAGGATCTGGGTAACTCAAACACTACCCAAACACTGGGTTGTTACGTCTGACCCAGGATCTGGGTAACACAAAAACTACCCAAACACTGGGTTGTTACGTCTGACCCAGGAGCTGGGTAACACAAAAACTACCCAAACACTGGGTTGTTACGTCTGACCCAGGATCTGGGTTACACAAAAACTACCCAAACACTGGGTTGTTACGTCTGACCCAGGAGCTGGGTAACACAAACACTACCCAAACACTGGGTTGTTACGTCTGACCCAGGATCTGGGTAACACAAACACTACCCAAACACTGGGTTGTTACGTCTGACCCAGGATCTGGGTAACACAAACACTACCCAAACACTGGGTTGTTACGTCTGACCCGGGAGCTGGGTAACACAGAAACTACTCAAACACTGGGTTGTTACGTCTGACCCAGGATCTGGGTAACACAAAAACTACCCAAACACTGGGTTGTTACTCCTGACCCAGGATCTGGGTAACACAAAAACTACCCAAACACTGGGTTGTTACGTCTGACCCAGGATCTGGGTAACACAAACACTACCCAAACACTGGGTTGTTACGTCTGACCCAGAAGCTGGGTAACACAAACACTACCCAAACACTGGGTTGTTACTCCTGACCCAGGATCTAGGTAACACAAACACTACCCAAACACTGGGTTGTTACGTCTGACCCAGGATCTGGGTAACACAAACACTACCCAAACACGGGGTTGTTACTTCTGACCCAGGATCTGGGTAACACAAAAACTACCCAAACACTGGGCTGTTACGTCTGACCCAGGATCTGGGTAACACAAACACTACCCAAACACGGGGTTGTTACTTCTGACCCAGGATCTGGGTAACACAAAAACTACCCAAACACTGGGTTGTTACGTCTTACGTGGTTGTAAAAAAGTTTAATTAAACATACGCTGATATAGTTTATTGGAATGGTATCTGAATGGTAGTTGTTCTGTGTCATGCAACTTTATTCCATATAGAGAAAGAATTGGTTTTGCATCTGCAACTTTTACAGAAAAATATTAATAAACCTCAACATCCAGGCTAACTGACTCATGCTAACCAGCGCACCCTCGGCCCGTGTGATGGGAACTGCAGGGTTGGCACTCAGAGTCAAGGCAAGTCATGGTGATATGACACGCAACGGCATTGAAGGTTATTGCAACTGACTCGTCTCAGATGAAAAGCTGTTAAAAAAAGTCATGGGGAAAAAGTGAATTTTTGCTGCAGCAATGTCAGACTTTTCCTTCTCTGAGTCCACTGAAACCACCAGATTCACCTAAAAGGGGTCATGTCATACATTTGCTGTTATATTCTGTTCCTGTTAGTAATGTTCTGTATTGGAGTTTGTGGAGCATCTGTTAAATCCTTAGAGGTCTCTGTCACTGGCTTAAAAACAGCTTGCGATGCATCCAGAGACCTTTGCCATTGAATCAAGCGTTGTGTGACCGGAACTGCACTGTAACATCATGTCAGTGGTTTGCAATTTCTTGGATAACTATACAATCATGTAGTCGACACAGAGTGAAATATGTGTCAAATCTGTCTCTAGTGCATCCAAAACGCCTGCAGCTTTCCTACCGTATTCTACCGTGATTTCTGTCATTAGAGTAAAAAGAGCGGATGGATGATTATTATCAGTGCGTGACCATCATTTGCACAATGTCTAATCTCCAATCAACTTACATTTGTGTTTCAAAGGCATAAAATGGAGCTTGTATGACATCTGGGTTTCTCACTTTAAAGTTGCAGGGACGAGCCTCTGAACAAACCACACTATATATTGCAGTTTATTATAGTGTAATTTCATCTTTCTTTAGTGTGCAATGTTGCTGTTTGAGCATGAAGAAGCTCTGTATAGCTTCAAAGTCCCTCCAGCTCCAGTTCTTCTCTATATCAGTGTCAGTGTTCCTGAACTCCTGAAACGCCTCCATTGTAGTCTTGAGTTTCTTCCGGGAACGAACACGTCTCAATATTCCTCATTATAATAATTCATACCCAGAATAAAAGGGGCGGGGCCTGGTTGAGTTAGTTAGTAGTGTGTTAATCTGGCGGTTATGGTAAGGGGCGGGACATTTCCCAAACACACTCGAAGCGCTCGACCAATCACAACACACTGCTCCAGCCGACCAATCAGAGCACAGTGTGCTTTTCAGAAGGAGGGGCTTCATAGAGACAGGAAGTAAACAGAGCGTTACTGACAGACTGGGAAGAGAGGAGCCGCAACAATGGAGAATATGAGGAAAATAATCAACATTCAAGCAGGAAAACCTGTTCTAGTAGAGATCAGAAACAACTTTGATTGATTCACTTCTGTTGCGAAGATCATTAGTTATTAACTTAGGTTAACACGACACCGTTCTAACAGAAAACCCTCAACGCGCTCCAGCCGCCCATCCGACTTGCAGATATGATTTGTTTTTGGAGGGCTTTTAAAAGCATTATACATCACTATAGTTATTTTATAGTTATTTAAAGTTAGTTTCATTATAATGAAAGGTCTGGAGCTGAGCTCGTTCCTGTGGAGCAATAGCCAATCAGAGCTCGTTCCTGTAGAGCAATAGCCAATCAGAGCTTGTTCCTGTGGAGCAATAGCCAATCAGAGCTCGCTCCTGTGGAGCAATAGCCGTAGAGCTCGTTCCTGTGGAGCAATAGTCAATCAGAGCATTGGCACACATTTGAGATTCATTCCTTGTGATTTCAATAATAACATTTAAAAAAAAAATACTTTAGGAAAAAGAATGGAGCAAATTACCTTCTGTTTTTGCTACTTAATGCCCATTCACACAAAGAATGATAACTAAACTGATAACTATATTAGTGTCCACACCAGCACACTTATTATAAGTGCTGCACAAAGCAGGATGGATTCTGATTGGCTGTCAATCGGGATAATTATTGTTAACTAAAACTAAAACCAATACTACTCAAAACAATTCTGTTATTTTAAATGAAGCTGAAATAAAATAATATAATATGTAAAAATGTGTTTAAAAACTTAGAAATGTTGCATTGACAATAAACTGAAATTAGTTTAAGATGAAGCACTAAAATTATTAACTAAAAACGATTAAAAACTAAATCTAAAACTTAAATAGCAATACTTAAAAACAACACACAAAAAAACAAATAAAATGACTACTGGAGAAATAAAATAAAATTAACACTTAACACTAAAACTAAACACTAAAACTATTAATAAATGCTTGGGCGTTGGAAGCAAAAAAAAAAAAATATAAATGTGGATGGGTCCTCCCCCAGAAGATGTAACTGGAGTGGATGCATGTATTCTGGTGGCTTCATTGTGGGAGTCTGAGCCTGTCAGAGCAAATATATTTATAAGATATAGTCCATCATCTTGTCCTGTAAGGCACATAAATGACTGACTGGAGAAATGGGAAAAGCCTTGAGTGTCCTATCTAGTTACCCAATGCAATTTCTGTTGGATCTTGGACGTGAATAAAACATTGAGGCATCAAAACATCCAGCCTAAAATTAGGTTCGAAAGATTATTTATTCTATTTTTAGTCGGTAGCAAATACATCAGTGTGTAGAAATATACACTTTTATTCTAGTGCTTCTGGGATTATCTCAATGACTGTAACATAAAATATACATGGGGTTGAAAAGACTGTTTGAGCGGCTGTTTCATACATATAAATGACGATCACCTAAACTGTCTTGGAGGATATCGGGGCCTTTTTAAAGTAATTAATACCTTTATTCAGGAAAGATGCATTAAAGTGATCAAAGGTGAGAGTAAAGACATTTATATGTTACAAAATATTCTATTTCAAATAAATGCTGTTCTTTTAAACTTTCTATTCATCAAATAATCCTGAAAAATAAAATATATGACGGATTCCACAAAAATATGAAGCTGTTTCCAACATTGATAATAATCATAAATGTTTCTTGATCATCAAATCATCATATTAGAATGATTTCTGAAGGATCATGTGACACTGAAGACTGGAGTAATGATGCTGAAAATTCAGCTTTGATCACAGGAATAAATTACACTTTACTATATATTCACATAGAAAACAGCTGATTTACATTTGATTAATATTTCACTGTTTTTACTGTATTTTTGATCAAATAAATGCAGGTTTGTGAGCAGAAGAGACTCTTTCAAAACATCAAATCATACAGACCCCAAACTTTTGAATGATAGTTTATATTGTATAGAAATAACTTATATAATAAAAAAATATAGAAATGTAATATTTATGTCACATTGAATACAAAAATAGGTGTTGTACATAGACACTACATTGTCTCTATATAGGTGAATACAACATTGTATTCTACTGTATATAAAATATGCAGCATATTATAAATTATAACACAAATACTCTGAGTTTATAAAAGATTTACAAATCAATTTAAATTGATCAATTGAACGTAGGCTCACTATTGGCCAGCATTACACACACATGACCAGCGTCGGCCAATAGTGAGCCTCCGTTCTGACGTACAACCCAGAAGTTACACTACGTGAACTCACTCAGAGGAACACAGAAGAAAATGAAGAGTTGAATAAAGTCCTTAGTTTTGTTTGTTTTTTTGCGCACAAAAGTATTCTCGTCGCTTGATAAACTTAAGGTTGAGCCACTGTATGACTTGGACTATTGTAAACATTGTCTTCACTAACTTTCTGGGCCGGTAAGTTTCAATTACAGAGAAGCCTATGGAGGAGGGAGACAGCTCTCAGATTTAATCAAAAACATCTTAATTTGTGTTCTGAAGATGAACGAAAGTCTTACGGGGTTGGAACAACATGAGGGCGAGTAATTACTGACAGAGTTTTCATTTTTGGGTGAACTATCCCTTTAAATAGCAACCGTGGCATTTACATTCTGCTGTATTTCCAAAGAGAGCCGCAAGATATCACTACACGCAGTCGTGACCCCTGATCAACAGCACGATAATGTCTTCGCTCAGTGGTCACCCGACGCTTATAGGATCACAAATGAATCTGCATCTTAATTAGATGACCTGTAGAGCAGACACTCATCAGGAAAACAATCACATCATACATACATAACAACGTCAAGCACATTATCATATTCACAGATCTCCCAAGGCCCCCAGAAACTGCATGTAAACAGTCAATATATTGAAAGAAAGAACAATGGAAGCTTGTTTTCGCCACAGAATAAAAAATCTAAAAAGGTGTGACTGCAGAGAGGGGTACGCAGAGGGATGTTAAAGCCTTAAAACACTCTAAAGAGTTTGAGAACAGCTGATCTCGCACACTACCAGATACAGGCAATTCAGTTCTTACCTCTTATTCTCGCTGAAGAACTGACAGTCCACGTTGACCCCGTCTCCACAAACATTTTCTCATCCACACTCGTTTAATCTTCAGCTTTTGTTTTTTCTCACAACAAACAATAATTATTGATACAGCAAGTTGTCGTGTTGCAGAATTCATTTTGTTAACATCTGCTTTTCCGCTGGATCGTGAGATCACGAGAGGCGCACGATCATTGTAGGAGCCATTTAGAGTTTAGGTTAATCTAAATTGTTGTGCTATTGGAGCACTGGCATATTTAGTTAGATTTAGGGTCCTTTATTTTGTAGGGACTTTTAGTTTGACAGTCGGTGAGAATGTTTGAAGATAAAGATGGCCGCCTCTCACCTTTCTATAAGCTAAAGAAGAACAAGGAAGCTGTTGGAACGTATTAAGCATACAGTTCTTTACATCGCTATTGAATCGCTATAGAATCGATACTGAATTACTTGAATCACTATTGAACACTATTTGGACATTATTTTTGATATTAAAGGAACACTTTGACTTTTTGGGACTTTAGCTTATTCACCGTATCCCCCAGAGTTAGAGAAGTCCATACATACCTTTTTCATCTCTGTGCGTGCTTTAAGTCTGTTTGACGCACCCACCGCTAGCCTAGCTTAGCACAAAGACTGGATGTAAATGGCTACAGCTAGCATACTAATCCCAATAAGTGACAAAATAACGCCAACATTTTCCTATTTACATGTTGTGATTTGTATAGTCACAGTGTGTACAAATAACAAGGTCATATGAGACACAGACATTTTTTTAAACGTTTAACCCCCTGAGGTCTACGGTATCGCCGGCGATACCAGCTCGCTTTTTTTTTATTAGTGTAAAAGAAACTCATAAATACTCTGTTGACTTTGATTTTCCATAGGAGTTTCATACATCAATCGATTCTGTTAAATGTGTATTATTTTTGTGTATACTCACAATAAAAACAAACTGTTGTGCTTTTTGCCAAATAAAGAAAAATAAACACGAAGCGAGTTCTGCCTTCTCTCTGCCAGTGAAGTCCATTCTGAAACGCGTCCGAAAATTAACAATAACTCAGCGAATACTCAGTCAAACAGGCATACAGACACACAGGCATGAAGCTTGAATTCTCTTCTTTTAAATGAAGTAATTTATATAAAAAGCTAATATTCTCATCTTGTGAAATCTGTATTAAAAGAGAGCGATTCCAGTCGAGCTCATCTCATCTCATTACGTTATAATCGGCCCCGCCCACGGAGAGCGCGCGCTATTCAAACGCAAATGGCTGAGGCAATCCTGTGAACGCCCCCATCAGCTCGAGAAAACACACAAGTTTATTTAGATCATTGTTTACACCGTCTTGCAGCGCTGTGAGGAATAATACTAATGGAAAATATCCCTCAGAAGTGCGGGTATATCGAGGACCGAGCTGAGGAATGCGAGCTAAGTTTTTTCCTTCTCACGTGAATTTCTTCACGTGGGTTTCTGTTTATGAATGAATAAACGGCAGAGATGCGCGCTGTTTACCACAGCTGGCAAAGACAGTTTAAATTTAAATCGCGTGTGTGAATGAATGATGATGTTTTAGAAAACTGCATTGCTATACTGAGATAAGTAAACATCGACTGAATGTTGAAATAAAATGTAGGCTATTTGTATAAGCAACGTATTAAACTGCAAATTAACAATATGCCCTAATATTTCATGAAAACAACGTTACAGTCAGACGAAATATGAAAGACAACATTTTGTTGACTAGATTTGGGTACAGTTTTTACTGTAGAATATACTGCCACATCAAATAAGCTTTTGTTTAGCCATTTCTATATATAAAATACTATTTTTGTCAAAAATAAAGTCATCAACTAAGATGTTAGCTGTGCCAATGTTGGTTATATTCAAACTAATGAATACATAGATAAAATGTAGGCCTATAATCATTTTTTTTACAAAGAAAGAGTACACTTGAAATATTGTTGAAATTGTAATTATTGTTGTAATTGTAACCGTTTTAATAAAATAGCAATGTAGATAGATGTAAGCAAAATCTTAAATGGTCAATATAAGTCTTCTTCTAAATATATCTTTTGTCATTGCATTGTGGCTCAGTCAGTGTCACACCTGAGTGAATGGCTCATCATTATGCAGAGTGGGTGGGACATTGTATTCTAAGGTGTAAACCACTCCTCGTTCACGCCCTCCTCGCATATTGGCTTTCCAAGCAAAACCTGTTTTACATCAATTTAAATCAATGTATGGTTTTATGTGAACGATAAAGCAAGACTATTTTCACATCATTTTGAAGAAAAAACTATAGGCGACGACATCCATTAGTCAAAAGTCTTATTGCCACAAATTTAGTATGTGTTTTGTGGCCTTATTTCAAAAACTTTAATTTTTAGTTTTTTCGATAACCACGCATAAACATTATTCTCTCAAAAATGAAAACATGTACATACATGTGGCTCACATATTATTGTAGTCCTGTTTGTGCTATATAGAGTGAATTTACACCTTTGCCATTAATATGTTTATAAGCAACTGAAAAAAGCACAAATGTCAGAGCATGTCAGAACATCTCAAGGGCCCAAAAAAACGCTCAGACTCCAGAGGGTTAAATACTGGGAACTATTTTCTCAGAAGGCGAAGCACTGCTACTTGGGCGGAGTGATGAGCACAGAACCCGAGAAGCGCCGTTCCGTCAACAAAACCAACGTGACTAACTAGCTAGTAGCGAACGTGATTCGTGATCATGGCTGACTTTGAGGAATTGTCTGAGGATTTTTATTTGGTATCAAACCAAGATCCAGAACCATATCGTTTTGAGCCAGAATACACAGACGCGGAGTTACAAACTTTGGAAGCTGATAGACAATTTCTGCAAGTTCAGCTTTAGAAACTTTGTGCAGAGTGGAATCTGGAGGCACTGTATGCAATGCCTTGGATTACAGTGCATCGTGTCTCCAGATATTGTCCATTTTGCAACAAGATCGCATTTAACAGCCAGGTGTGGACTCAGATAAGGTCCTGATCGGATTGGACCGTCCCGCTCCTGAAGTGGATGTTCTCACTTTGACTCCAACCAGCAAGAAACATCTGAGTAACAGGAATATTCAACGAGGAACAAACCCTGAAACCGTCTCATGCTGTGTGCTGATGATACGCAGTGCCAGTCTTCATGATTGGCTCATTCACTGCAAAAAAAAGCCCCGATTCCACATCGCCGTCCTCGTATCACACAGTTTACCACACTATCTGCCTTTACACTCGACCGGATCACGATGAACACTAGCAGATGCGTTTGATTCTGTTGCAGAACATTTGCCTTTTAAATCATAGCATGTCTTTTAGACGGCAGCTCGTTGCCCACAGACCCAATGCTAATGATACATTCACATCGCCAGAAGGCTAAAGCATGCTAATTTGTGCGCCACACGCTGAACATCTTTTGCACAGGCTAATTTGTTTGAACGCTATACTTAGTAATTCAAATAGCAATGTAGGGATGCAAGCAAAGTTGTGCTCAGATATGAATGATGTTTTTGGGCCGTTTCTCATTTGACTGAGAAACCATTTGCTTTAGGAACGCATGATACCTATAATTGGTGGCAGACTAACGTATGTGATGTATAGTGTGTGTGTGTGTGTGTGTGTGTGTGTGTGTGTGTGTGTGTGTGTGTGTGTGTGCGTGTGTGTGAGCGTGACGGAGCAGAGATAATCCCTCATGCTCTCCACACGCTGGACACGATTAGCTTCTCGCTACTCAACGGATCCACACCAGGGCTTCTGCTACTCCAGATTATTTCGACTAAATTTCCTCATTCCAGAAGAAAATAAAACCCGTCAATTAATCATTTCTGTTGCATTCAGATCTGTAACAATTTGGAAATTAACATGTGAGGAAACTTATTGCCTGAAATGGAGAAAGTTGAGAGTTGGACTCGTACATATTGGATTTTAGCGGCTTTAGGTCACAAAGGAGAATATTTTTATTAATATTTAATTTAACTATGAATCTACTCAGATACTTTGTGTATGAAACTAATGAAAGCTTGTTTCTGCCACAAATTAAAAAAAGGTATTTCATAATTTTATCTCACAATTCTGACTTGTTTTCTTGCAACTGCGAGTTTAGATATGAATAGTTTTAGAATTGTGATATATTTATATATATATATATATATATATATATATATAACTCCTCTATATCAATTGCGAGTTATAAAGTATGAATTGTGTGATATAAACCCGTAATTGTGAGGGAAAAAAGTCCAAATTTAACATAACTTTTAGTATGTGTAGTAAATTTGACTATTATAATGCATTTCTGTATATAAAGTAAAAACAGTGAAATATTATTATAATGTAAATCATCTGTTTTCTATGTGAATATCTAGTAAAGTGTAATTTATTCCTGTGATCAAAGCTGAATGTTCAGCATCATTACTCCAGTCTTCAGTGTCACATGATCCTTCACAAATCATTCTAATATGATGATTTGATGATCAAGAAACATTCATGATTATTATCAATGTTGGAAACAGCTTCATATTTTTGTGGAAACAGTGATACATTTTATTTTTCATGATTCTTTGATGAATAAAAAAGTTCAAAAGAGGATAATTTATTTGAAATATAATATTTTGTAACATTATAAATGTCTTCAGTCTCACTTTTGATCAATTTAATGCGTCTTTGATGAATAAAAATATTTCTGACCCAAACTTTTGAACGATTGCAAATGTAATAGAAACATTTATAATGATATTTATTTTTATATATTCATTGTTGATGAATGTCAGTGTCTCGCTCTCTGATTGGCTAGTGCTTGATCATTGCAGCGCTGTAGATCTGTCAACCAAGAACTATAGGACACTAATATATTCCTTCTGAAGGTTCACAGAAGGACTATCGCATGCATCTTAATGATGATCCTACAACACAGGACAAATCAAAAGGTAGAATGGACACTTTTAAGACCAGCATTATGTTCTGTTTACCAGCATGTTTGGCATTACTTGTAACATACTGGTTACACCAATATAACGTATATACAGTACATGACGGGATGTTTTTATAAAGGGAAATATAATGTTTTTAATCAGATGCATATTCAATAGCACATTTTTGAGTCGAGGTTCTGAATACAGTGTTCATGGTGTAATGTTTGGTTTATTTGAATGAACTCTTGTATTGTGTCAAGGAATTCACGGATAACAATACAGAAGTGTAACATAAAAGTGACATATACTTTTAAATGACATGCTTTATTATTTAGCATCGCTTTAAACCAGGCAAGACTGACCGTCAAAACCTCTCCTGTCTCGCGCGTATCATCTGTGTGTGGTTTATATGTCTACATCAATTCAAAGAGTTTAGTTTGCATGTGTCACTAACAACCAGCGGCACTATGAGGCTTCACTGTGCACTCATTTCATCTGCATTATCGATGTGGCGAATCAAAGGAAATGTTTAATCTTATAAGGGTTTTCAGAAAATGAAATGCATGTAAAGTTTGCACACTAGACTGATAACCTTCATGACTGAGTTGTGTGTTAGTGAGTTGTTGAAATCTTGACTGAAGAAAGATAAAGATTAAAGCAATCATCACGTGAACGCACACAGAAAGTTAACGAGTCATGGACGAGTCATGGTGATAAAGGGAAGAAATAATAGCAGTTAGTTGTCAGTCAAACCTTCAACCTTAGGTTTCATTCTTGTGTTGCTCCCTTGATTTTATTCCATTCACAGCATTTTAAAGTAGAGGGCACATAACGCGGGGCTAGTTGTCACACACGTGTTTTAAATACTTCCAGCATGACCAAACTTAGCGCATTTACAAGTTGCCATTCCAACACTATATAGAGAAAAAATTGTGCCAAAAAAAAAAAAAAAAAAAAAAAAAAAAAAAATCTTTGGAAGATATCACTGAACATTAATTTATCCATTACAAAATTACATTTTTCATCTGTGTTTTTTGTTTATTTAAAATTAGACAAAAATTAGACAAATGTTTCTCTGAACCCTAAGTGGATTTACACAAACTGAGAAAGTCAAAAGTGTTAGTTTGTGGCCCGCTCTCCTCTATGATAATTGGAGGCTGGAGTCGCTCAGGAATAAATCTGCTCCACATGCGTCACTGGGATGTCTCTGAGATGGCTTCATTTCATCGGGTCATTTGCCCATATGTCACTGAGACTCCCTTCGGGTGTCAGAACATCATCATCACATGCAAGAATGGAAACACATTTGAATCTGAGCTCTTTTAACCCTTGTGCATCGAAGGACATTTGTGTCTTTTCCAGTTTTGTTTTGTTGATCACTTTGCCTGTGTTAATGCTGCTAACTGCATAACATTTGGCACAGGTGTGTATTTTTATTGTAATTTTACTATTTCACCACCATTAGCGCCTTTTGGACACAAATGTCCCCATTTTTAATCCCAGGGCAATTTAACTATACAATTATGCAATATTTGTTAGAAGGCTTTCATTCTGTTAGCAAGGTTTCAAAATGTACATTTTTACTATTTTTTACCAGATGGTGCCATTTTTTTCAGGTTTGGTCTATAAAGCAAAAACTCACTTTATTCCTGTTTTCTGCTTCGGCATATTATAGAGCCAATTGGATAAATTATGCAAAAATAATAGTGTTTGTTGGTAAGGATGTCCGAGTGTGGGTTGTATGTGTGTTTAAAAAAACAAAAACAAATAAGTGTGTGTGTGCCTGTAATATTGAGAGAGAAACTCAACTGCAAATAACACATCAAGCCTGTGTGTGTCCAGTGAGTTCTGCTGCATCCAGTGGGGAGAATCTGTCACTGCGCCAGAACTAAATCTCACCGAAAGCTTGTTTTTTGAGATATCAACCTCACATTTGGAACACAACTTATTTAGATTTTTGATTTTCAAGCCGTTTTAGAGTTCAACTTTTTTCATAAAATATATATTTTATATAAAATAATGTTTTTTACTTCAGCACTTTAAAATGAGACCAAACTTACATTTTTGCTCCCAAGCTTCAAATTTTTATGACAGTTTTTTTGACACGGACATTTTTGTCCACTATGTTCTTATGTGTAACTTTTTTTTTAATTGATGCACAAGGGTTTTAAATATGTTAATCAGATGTTTGTTCACAAATAAAATGTGTATAAAAGAATGCAATGTTTGATGACGAGCTCTTGGAAACACGTGTGTGCTTTCTGGAAGGTGTCTGGTGTCATGCTTACATATAACACACTTATTACTTCTTATATTTATCAGTGCAGAATGCTACCTAATCACCGCATGATCACTTGAATTGTTAACAGTAGCATTTTGTATTAAAGATAACTTGGAAATGTTGTCAGCCAACTTCAACACTACTCACATCACATACAGTCACAACAAGAAGATCTTTTTTTTTTTTTTTCAAAGCACAGTTTATTTCTAAACATGTACATGTGTGCTGACAAATAACAACATTTCTGTCAAATATGCTGAGAAAATTAATTTGAAGGAATCAACCTAAAGGACCCAAAGGAAAATGTAAGGAAAACGTCTCGGTTACGTATGTAACCCTCGTTCCCTGAGTAGGGAACGGAGACGTTACGTCGGATGACGACGAATGGGGTTTCGCTTAGAAAGCCTGTCATCTTCGAGTATATAAAACGAGCCTATGGCAATGAAATGCCATGGGTCTGCGGAATTTGCATTGCGTAACTCCGCCCCACCCTGGGGGTATATAAGGAAGTACGCTGCAACATGCAGATATGTCTTCGCTGAGGAGCCGAGACTGAACTCAGGCGTTCCAGCGGTACAGCGGAAGTGGCAGGGAGACGTAACGTCTCCGTTCCCTACTCAGGGAACGAGGGTTACATACGTAACCGAGACGTTCCCTTTCGTTGTCACTCCGAGTTACGTCGGATGACGACGAATGGGGTTCCCAGTGTAATCACGCCACCTCCCGACTGTCTTCCAGTGCCCTGCGTAAGTGTGAGCTCCCTGTCGTGAGACTGGCACGGACGAAGGACTCCTACTTAACATGGGATTAAACCAAGGTACACTGGGAAGCATATCTCAGTGGAAATATGCAATCATGCCCAACCCGAAGGGGAGGGACTTGGAATACCCATATGACCCAGGAGGGCTGCATATGGAGAACACTGGGGTATCCAGCCGCAGGTGGAATATTTCAACCCCAGGGGTGGCAAGGTGGCTTGCCAAGGGAAAGACACATGCTCAGAGAGGCTTACAGTGGAAATACACATGTGGGGGTCACCCAGAGGGGGAACCATGCACATGGAGGCACCTAGCCAAGCGCGAAAGCTGCCGGTGGCAACTCTGGCGATGACATCGTTAGTGCTGGAGGAGACTCAGGGCTTATGAGGCTCACCTGAGGAATAATCGCACGTATCCCATCCGAGGAGAGGAATGGCGAGCAAGCGAAGACACCTGAGCAGAATCTATTACCGGCTAGTTGAAGCGAGTACATGAGAAGAAACTGGCTCCACTCGGAGATTGTAGAATCTCGCGAATGTGTTAGGTGTCGCCCAGCCTGCAGCTCTGCAGATGTCTGTTAGCGAGGCGCCATGCGCTAGAGCCCAAGAGGATGCCACACTCCGAGTGGAGTGGGCCGTCACACCAAGGGGGCATGGTCGACCTTGCAGCTGGTAAGCCAAAGCAATGGCGTCCACTATCCAGTGAGACAACCTTTGCTTGGAGAGAGCCTTTCCCTTCAGCTTCCCACCATGACAGACAAAGAGCTGGTCAGAGTTCCTGAAACACTGCGTTCTGTCTACGTAAGCACGGAGGGCGCGTACTGGACAGAGCAGTGCCAAGGCTGGGTCTGCCTCCTCCAAGGGCAGCGCTTGCAGGTTCCCCACCTGGTCTCGAAAGGGTGTGGTGGGAACCTTGGGCACATATCCAGGCCGGGGTCTCAGGATCACGTGAGAAATAGCCGGCCCGAACTCCAGGCACGCTTCGTCAACCGAAAATGCGTGCAGGTCCCCTACCCTCTTGATGGAGACCAATGCAACCAGGAGCGCTGTCTTCATAGACAGGAACTTAAGCTCCACTGATTGCAGAGGCTCAAAGGGAGCCCTCTGCAGGGCAGTTAAAACCACTGAGAGGTCCCAAGAGGGAACGAGAGGAGGGCGAGGAGGATTCAGTCTCCTCGCTCCTCTCAGGAACCTGATGATCAGGTCGTGCTTTCCTAGAGACTTACCTTCAACTGCGTCGTGATGTGCGGCAATGGCGGCAACATACACTTCCAGGGTGGAGGGAGACAGCCTACGCTCCAACCCTTCTTGCAGGAAGGAAAGCACGACACTGATCGAGCATTTCGTGGGTTCTTGATGTTTAGAAGAACACCAGTTGACGAAGAGGTTCCACTTCAACGCATAGACATGTCTCGTGGACGATGCTCTAGCGGAAGTGATGGTAGCCACCACCGCTGGTGGTAGGGTACTCAAACCTACCTCGTCCCATCCAGGAGCCACACGTGGAGGTTCCAAAGATCGGGATGAGGGTGCCACAGGGTGCCCCGTCCCTGAGAAAGCAGGTCCTTCCTCAGAGGAATAGGCCAGGGGGGTGCTGTCGCGAGGAGTACTAGTTCTGGGAACCAGGTGTGGTTGGGCCAATACGGGGCAACCAATATCACCTGCTCCTCGTCCTCCCTGATCTTGCGCAAAGTCTGCGCAAGAAGTCTCACTGGGGGAAACGCATACTTGCGTAGGCCCCGCGGCCAGCTGTGCGCCAGTGCATCCGTGCCGAGCGTGCCCTCGGTCAGGGAATAAAACAGGTCGCAATGGGACGAGTCGTGGGAGGCAAACAGATCTATCTGAGCGTCCCCGAACTGATCCCAAATCAGCTGGACCGCCTGGGGATGGAGTCTCCATTCTCCAGCGAGAGGCCGAAGCCGAGACAGCTCGTCGGCCGCACGGTTCAGCTCTCCTGGGATATAAATGGCTCGAAGCGACCTCAGATGCTTCTGACTCCATATGAGGAGGTGGCGGGCGAGTTGCGACATACGGCGGGAGCGTAGACCACCTTGACGGTTGATGTACGCTACTGTGGCGGTATTGTCTGATAGGACTAGTACGTGTTGACCCCTGAGCAACGCCCGGAAGCGGTGCAGGGCAAGGCGTACAGCCAGCAACTCGAGGCAATTGACATGCCAAAGGCGTTGGGGACCTGTCCAGGAGCCCGCGGCAGCATGTCCATTGCACATGGCGCCCCAGCCCGTGGTGGAGGCATCCGTTGATACAACATGCCTGGAAGCTCGTTCTAAGGGCACTCCGGCCCGTAGAAAACTGAGGTTCGACCACGGGGTGAAGGTCTGACGGCAGGCCGGAGTCACTGGGACTCGGAGCGTGCCGTGTTGCCATGCCCACCTCGGGACTCGATCGCGAAGCCAAAGCTGAAGCGGTCTCATATGAAGCAATCCGAGCGGCGTTACTGCGGCTGCGGATGCCATATGCCCCAGGAGCCTCTGAAAGAGTTTCAGTGGGACCGCACTCTTGCCCTCGAATTGACGAAGGCAAGTCAGCAGTGACTGCGCGCGCTCGCTCGTAAGCTGCGCGCACATGGCGACCGAGTCGATATCCATACCGAGAAAAGAGATCCTCTGCACGGGGCAGAGTTTGCTCTTCTCCCAGTTGACCCGAAGGCCCAGACGAGCTAGGTGCCGGAGCACTAGGTCCCTGTGTTCGCAAACCTGGTCTCGAGAGTGAGCTAGGATCAGCCAGTCGTCGAGATAGTTCAGGATGCGAACCCCGTGTTCCCGAAGGGGAACAAGGGCTGCCTCGACGACCTTCGTAAAGACGCGAGGAGACAGGGCTAGCCCGAAAGGGAGAACCGCGTACTGGTATGCCTGCCCCTCGAAAGCAAACCGTAAGAACGGTCTGTGTCGAGGAAGAATGGAGACATGGAAGTAGGCGTCCTTCAGGTCGATCGCTGCAAACCAATCCTGTGGCCGCACGCATTCGAAAATGCGTTTGGCCGTGAGCATCTTGAACGGCATCCTGTGAAGAGAGCGGTTCAAAACGCGCAGGTCCAGGATTGGTCGTAACCCACCGGTTTTCTTCGGTACAATGAAGTAAGGGCTGTAGAAGCCGGACCTCATTTCGGCTGGAGGGACAATCTCGATCGCACCCTTCGCCAGTAGGGTGGCGAACTCCGCTCTCATGACAGGGGCATTGCCACCGACCATAGTGAAGCGGACTCCCCTGAAGCAGGGAGGAGACCGCGCGAACTGAATCGCGTAGCCGAGCCTGATGGTTCTCGCGACCCGGCGGGACAGTCTGGGAGGCTCTAGCCAGGCCTCCAGAAACTGCGCCAGCGAACCACAGACGTACCGTCGGAGGTGCAGCGAGGCGGAATGACCGGCCCAGGCAAGGGTGGCATAGCGGCCCTGTGCGGGGGCACGGTCATTAGCCGCGTCCTGCCAGAGGAGGACCAGCGTCCCACGGGGGCGTGCTCTGGCAGGGGTCTGGCGACAGAGGGGGATGAGAGGAGCGTGGCCCGTGGGCGGCGCGTGCTGTCATCCATAGCCTCTTGGGGCTCAGAGAAAGAGCATCAGTTCTTTTGAATGAGATTCTCACCCAGCCCTCCACCGGGGGAAGGAGTGGTCCTGCTACCAGCTCCTGAAAGAACTGAGCCCTAACTCCAGGCTACCTGTCTCAGGAGTGCTGCTTAGCCAGGTGTTAGCCGGCTAAGGGCAAGGACAGGCGGTGCCAGCCTCCAGCGACCTCCTCGTGCTCGGGCCGGGAAGGGTCGAGGGGAGGAGCCGCATGGAAGCGGCGTCGGCGGGAAGCAGACTAAGGAGACCACACGGACGGATGACCGTCAGTGCAGAAGCCTGAGTCCGCTTCTGGAGTAATCGAAGGCTGTTGGGCGCAGTCCTCAACCACACCGCCGACCAAGCTGCCCGTCTCAAGAGTGCTGCTTAGGCTGGCGTGGCAGTCTAAGGGGCGGAGACGGGCAGCGCCGCCCTCCTGCGACCGCCTCCTGCTCAGGGCCAGTGAAGGCCCGAGGGGAGGAGCCGCATGGAGGTGGCCTCGGCGGGAAGCAGACTAAGGAGACCGCACGGACGGATGACCGTCGGTGCAGAAGGCCTCAGTCTGCTTCTGGGGGGGGGTCAAAAACTGTAGGGTACAGTCCTCAACCACACCGCCGAGGAGCCCAGCATGGGACATGAGGGAGCTGAGAAAATGAATTCTCAGACCCCCTCACATCAACCTGGCTGAGCCCATGTCTGGACCACTCTAGTGGACACCACCTGACCCAGGATCACGCAGGTACCGATGTCGCCCGAGAGCGAGGTCAGTAGTTTGCGCGGCGGAACGACCAGGCCGGGCATGGGAGGCATAGCGTCCCAGCAAGGGGGCGTGGTCGAGTTTCCGCGTTCTGTCAGTGTTGGCCAGGGAAGGACTAGCGTTCCACTGCGGCCGGTTCTGACAGAACTCCCGAGTCAGCACTGCCTCGAAGGCGAAGGCGACACACAGCACTGCATGCCTGTGCCACAATAGTGACAGAGAACATACAGCCCATGATCGCCATGCGATCGAGTGCAGCGAAGGCGGAGGACGCCCGCGGGCCGCGAAAAGTCACGTGGACTCCCGCGGGCCGGAAGCGTCCTGATGCACATCCGGGAAGCCTACAGCGCTCGGGGGGAGGGCGGCGCCACTCCAGCCGATGCTTTCAGCTGCCCGGGAAAGCATGGCCATCAGCTCTGGATCTGACTCGACTAACGCTGACACTCCAGAGGGAGGCAACGCAGTCGAATCCTCATTTCCAGAGGAATCAAGCCCGCCTTGTGATGCTGTGAGTGACATGACACCACCTGCTGGAGCCCCGAATGAAAACACTGGGTCCCTAAGAAGAACCAGGTACACACGGAAGCCCCACGGTTTGCGATGTGGAGGGGGGCGTGGCCCGAGGAATGCTCGTCGGTATTATGCCACACTGTAACCCTCAGATCACCCTGGCCACCAGCCAAAGTATCCCCTCTCGAGGAAGAGATAGATTGGGGTGTGGCAGAGGGGACTCTACCCACACGGGGATCATTGAGTCTCGCTCTATAAACATCGCGATGGTCACGTTCCCGCAGAGAAAACGTGACTCACCCACGAGCGCTGCCGAGCGTGAATCAGCCCAACACGCGAAACAGCGCTCGTGACCGTTAGGCAGATGAATCACGCGCCCACATCCAGTAAATACACGGGCGAGCCGTCTTGAAAAAGACGTGCCGCGTGCAGCTCTTTTAGAGAGAGGAAAAGCTCAGCAGAGTGCTGAAGCGCCCAGGGAGAAACACACACACTGTCGGCAGATCACTGCACAGATCAGCAGCAGGCAATGCGATCTCGCTGGAATACGCCGTCACACCAACACACTGAAGAGCCGCTCGTCTCGTAGAGTGAAGATGATACAGAATAGCTTGTAGGAGTGAAGAAAACTCTTGGCTCCGAAGCGAAAACATATCTGCATGTTGCAGCGTACTTCCTTATATACCCCCAGGGTGGGGCGGAGTTACGCAATGCAAATTCCGCAGACCCATGGCATTTCATTGCCATAGGCTCGTTTTATATACTCGAAGATGACAGGCTTTCTAAGCGAAACCCCATTCGTCGTCATCCGACGTAACTCGGAGTGACAACGAAAGGGAACACCAGTTAACATATTAAATTCCATTCAGAACTTTTCTTCTACCTATGGAACTATTTTAGATTTCATGAAGTTTTAAACATTAACTAACAGATTCATCTAGACTGGCTTCTTCCTTTACGTCAAGCACATCACATTTAACTATATCTCAGTCTTATGCAGTTTTCATGCATACCTTAATTAATGACGATTTGTGAGCTGTAAAGAATGTTATGTGCAAATATTATGTTATATCTTGTTATACAGAAGTTAATGTGTAACTATGTAATGAGTAACTAGTGGCTCAGTGGTTCATGTTGTCTACAAACCGGAAGGTTGGTGGTTCAATCCCTGGTTCCACCTGACCAAGAGTGGAGGTGTCCATGAGCAAGACACCTGACCCCAGCTGCTCCCGACGAGCTGGATGGCGCCTTGCATGGCTGACACCGCCGTTGGTGAATGAATGAGTGAGTGAATGGGTGAATGTGAGGCTATGTAAAGCGCTTTGGTGGCCATCGGTCTGTTGAAAGCGCTATATAAATGCAGTCCATTTATAGCATCAAGCTGCATTGAACAACTTGCCTTTTAGCAAACCCTTCAATCCAGAGTGAGTTACTGTTCACTAATGGCAGAAACATGTTCCTGAAGCATCCTAAGGTTAAGAGTCCTGTTAAAACACGGAAATTCTCTGTTTACTGGTCATCACTACTTTGGATCAGGAGATTTTTCTTATCCGCCCAGATGTTTAAAGTGCTTTTTCATATATTACCTGTCATGTCGTGTGTAATGCAGTGATTGTGAATGTAAAAGGTCTGCAACGTCTCACAGATCAAAGTGCAGATAAACTGAGTTTGTGTCTCCTAAAATAAAGAAGTGATTCTGAACTGAAACGAGTCGTCAGTAATTCAGTTTCACTTCCTGATTGAACCTGTGTGTAGGTTTATATCTAATTAGCATAATGCCAACCTCTGGTCTTGATTGGCTGAAAAGCGTCTCTTAGCCCCTCCTCAATCACTGTAGTGTATCTGAGACTGGAAGAGTTTGGTTCGTGTTGTTCGTGTCGAGAAGACGCTGTTTTCTGCTGACAAAGCAAATCCACTTTGATGAGATTGATACGGTAAAACCCACGCCATCGTTACTGTTCGTATCACTGTGATCAAGAGCTGAGACTCAGATATGATAATGAGTGTTTGGTTTCTGACCAATCAGAGCAGAGCAGCTCTGAGAGAGGCGGGGTTTAGAGAGACTGAATCCTTGATCGAAGCGCTTCAGACACAGAGAGAGAAGAGCTGATGCTGCGATGTGTGTTATGGGGAAATTAAAGTGTTTTTGTCATGGATGCATGTAAACATATTGTAGGAGATTTTTTTTAGGAAAATTAGGAACCTTTAAAATAGCATAATAGAGGCACTTTAACAAATGTTTTGTCAAAACTCTGTTTATTAACTCTGTTTAATTTAAAAGTGTACAGCGTTTTCGGCAATGGGCCTGATCTTTCAGATGCTTCCTAAATTCCTAAATAAAAAAAATAAAATAAAAAATGTATCTTCTCATTGAAGTCTCTTTATCCCATCTCTAGGTGCCTGTCAGAGAGATGGTCATACAATCCATTAAAACAAAACCCAGTCAGCATCAAACATGTAAATGATGTACTGTGAAGCTTGCATACATCTCATTAAAATCTCATGTTTAAATGGCAGGACATTTTTTTATTATTTATTTTTTTGCTTCTAAAACTGCTTTCGTTTTCCTCACCTCTGTGTTTCCTCGTTATTCTTAAGTGTGTCATTATGGTAAAAATAGAGGGTGAGTCTATTACTTTTAATTCTGGTTCATTATTACACCGTGAAAATCAAATAACTTTTAAGTCCTTGAGTGTGGTTCTCATCAGAAAAGCTATTGCCTTCAATTTTTATGGATGTGAGAGCGAGCCATTGAATTTTCCCTTCTCAAATGAGGTGGTTCATTTTTCAGACAAGAAATGAGGCTTGAGATTCACAGGCAAATTCCATGTGTTCGTTTTCATGCATGCAAAATAAATGGGAATTTAATTTAGTGTGTTAATAAAACTCCAGGCTCGTGACTGGTTCATTTATTTAGACACTAAGCCGACGGAAACAGGAAAAGTTATATGTGGTTTTCTTACTTTCACATCTTCTGCATTTTAATGTCAGCCTGTTCTTTGCTTTAAGATATTATTATGGCTGAAACATTTCTAGTTTAATGCAGAAGTGGCTGTGAAATCTTACTTTTGGATGAAAGCTACTCAAGGGATTTTTTTTTTTTTTAACCTGAGTGCCTGTGGCTCTTCTTCGTCAGCTGACTTCTCTAATTGGACGGTTGAACTTGAATTGGACAAGCAAGTCTTATTCCATCAGGTTCTTGTTTACTATGTCTTGTTTACTCAAAATGATGAGAAACTGGAATGTTCAGGCATCCATAATGTTGGGTTTTTGGGAGCTGTTGGACCACCGGTTGAGTCGTGAACGTACGGTTTACTTGACACTGTCTAATGCTTCATGTTGTACACTGTGTTTAATTGGATCAGTAATTCGAGGGGAGGTGATAACATAGCTGGGAGGCGAATGTTTTAATAAGACTGCACACAAAGCCATTGCACAGCCTCATTAATCAAGGTTACTTGAATGACACTGTTAAAAAAAAAAGAAAAAGACAACCTGAAAGATACTGTTAAAATCCCATAGAGGAGCTTCTTTTACCAGACGCCTGTCATCCAGAGAGTTCAACGTTCACAGTTCCAGTTCCACATGTGCGATTTGCAGATCAATCAATTACAAGATAAATTACCAGTGCTGTCTTTCTCCGCTAAACCGTTCATGACGGAGACAAAGATAACACAATGAGCTGAACGTAAGTGTTATTGGGAGATAAGCGTAATAGCTGTTGATTACAGACAAACACTCGACAGCACTCAGTGACTCTTTGACATCAGGACAATGGCGGCGTCACGAATCAAATACAGGTACTTATTGTAAAGAAGCTAAAAGTATATGCATGTGTGTCTATTATATGTAATCTGTAAATCCCAGGCTCATTAGAAAAAACATACCTGTGGCAACATTTTTGTACAACGCAAAATACGTACGTTTCACGACAGTTTTAAAGTGAAATGTCCAGTGAATGGCGGTAAAAGCGTGTTTAGTTTTTTCCGGAACAAATGAACGTGAATATGGAAACGCTTTATCACGTTGGAGTTTGTACGTGTCACTGCCGTTCTGAGTTGAAATGTCCGGTGAGTGGAGCTAAAAGATTAATACTCCATTTTAAACTAACGTACACCTTCACTAAAGCCTAAACCTCCCCGATAGTGTTAACTAAAGCCAATGTGACATTGCATTTCAGCTTGTTTTCGAGCGCTTTTATCGTGACTCGTCTTGCACAGGATCGTACCGGATCTCTCCACATCACAAGTATAATCCTGTACAGCTGAGATACTGAACAAGCATCAGTAAAACTGAACATATGGAGCTGGTTAAGTGATGAGAACTCCAAAATATATTCGTTTACAAATCATGCACTATGGTAAAAAGTGTTTTGAGGTCATAACATAATTGTGCAAGGAGCCGCTTGAAAACAAGTCTTTATTAATTCATAATCTGCCCCGTAATCATAATGAAATCGATTAAAAGTTCTTGCTGTTTTACTGCCTCTAGTGTTCATTTCTGTTGGAAACCGCAGTGATATGTACGTATTGGAACGTATTTTGCGTTTTGCAAAGATGTTGCCAGAGGAACGTTTTCCAATGAGCCTGTGTTGAATTAGGACATACTTCTTTTTTGACTTTTGTTCACCTACTATATAGTAGGAAAGTATATGATTTCGGATGCAGCCAATATATATCTTAGAATATAATGATCTATATGGCGCTTCATATAAAGAACCTTTTAGGGTTTCCATCATGGGATCTTTTGAGCTATAAGAGTTGTTTAATCCTTCAACAAAAGCACTACACATGACATATTTGGGCAAAATAATGGGAGATTTAGGCCAGTGAAGGTCAGTTCCTTTCTTTAGGTCAGAAGAATGAAGGCCACCTGATGTAATTCATCCCAAGATACGTTTTTATGCTTTATAACACTTTATATTAAATATCACCTGTCCTCAAAGGAATCCCAATTACTGCAGGTGATTCTCTACAGACACTGATGAAACATTGATACAATTAAAACGAAAGGATTTCCAATATGTCTGATCAAGTTTAATTAAATTACCAAGCCAACAGAATTGGATTTTGACTTAAGAGACTAACAACTGCTTTTATGTCTTTTTCTAAAAGAGCTTAGACCTTCAGTTTTGAAGAGACGACTGTAAGAAACATTAAACATGGCTTTCTTTCAGCCTCGGTTTGGCGGTTAGTAATCAGTCAAGATGTTCCCCATTATATTTAAAGCGTGCTTTATACAACATATTACAATTATCTTGACCCCTATTATAGAATAACATGTAAGGACAGCGGTAAACAAGCCACACATTTGACTGAGAGAAAGAAATCTTGAATGTCATCCGATGTCTTGATTAGTGGATAAGGCAACTCGTGCTGCACTTGATTATATAATGCTGTTGTGTTGTTCTTGTTGTTGATGAGGCTTAATCAGACGTTCTTAAATCAATGGGCTTAAACACACACACACACACACACACACACACACACACACACACACACACACACACACACACACACACACACACACACACACACACACACACACACACACACACACACACACATTCTATGCAGTTCAGGATGGGAAGAGACACTTGCAAATTAAATCCAAATCTGTTCGAGGAAATATAAACAGGTGGGGTGAGGATAGACCACTGAATATATACATATATATATAGGCAGACTTTTGTTATAAAAATAGAAGTCAATTTATTGATTACTCTATACAAGTATCAAGTAAAGTAAAAATATCAAACATATTTTTTCAATCGAATATGAGCGATGGTTGAGGTGAGGAGCTCTTCAGGTGGTCATATCACTGCTGTCCTCACAGATATTTAAAGATCAGTTAGTGTCCTCCCCTTAATGAGGTCATCCGGACTGGGAACGCCCCCTTTAAAAAGGCCTGGTTTATTTGCCGAGTTCCTCTCCTTTTGTCGGCATCACTTTTCATCCGCGGCAACATACTCCCTGCATACTAATAAAGATGCTCTAATACATAATTTCTTCTCTAGGTTGAGCATAAATAAGTCATATTTAGAGTGATATGTAGAGCGGTCTCACCATCTCTCTCTCTCTCTCTCTCTCTCTCTCTCTCTCTCTCTATATATATATATATATATATATATATATATATAGGGTATATGCATTGACCTGATGTGACTTTCCCATGGGAACACACTCCCTCAGCCGGACTGAGTGGCAGAAGAGCTGATGAGTGACTGGTTTAACAGCGGAATCTGCGAAAACGTGAGAAAAACAAACGATTATCAGTTTAAACTAAAGTTTTGACTGGATATAGTGTTCCTTACAACTTACCAAAGATCCAGTGATCATGGATATTGACATTGAGCCAGAAATCGTGTTTCCTGACATTTATATGAGCCTGATTTTGACACCAGGGAAATACATAAAGCATATTTGCCTGTGAACGCTTATATAAATACAATATAGGTCTAAATCCATGTGATCACTTATATCAGAGTTATATATATCATCATATCGTCCAGCCCTAAAACTTGTATGGTTTTTTTGTCCGTGTTTATTTAAAAAAAAATCCAATTATGCAGAATATACGATGGTAAATATTAAATTGATGAGTTGTCACTTCAATATATAACAATACAATATGAAGGGTATCATTTTACCTCTAAATTCAGCATATTGACACTAAATGATAACTGCAAATCCAGCTTTCTCTGCCTGGATCCATTTGCTTCTCTGTTCTAGCTTTCAGCAGTCTGTAAAAATATACCTCAGATTTCTGGTCAAATATATTTATACAGTCAATCGCAAAACTCTTACCCATTTTGGATGTGTTTTGTGTGTTTTTCGCAGCATTCACACTGAAAACAAATGATGCCACTCAGTGGTCACGCTCACTGAGTGGCAGAAACACTGAGCGGCATCATTTGTTTTCAGTGTGCCATTTTTATACAAAACAATATTTAAAATTGTAGAAGGTCAGGTCACTTTAGACAAGTTCTGACTTCATGACTTCCCAAGTTCAACAATGATTGCATTTTAATCTGAGTTCCTCATGCCTGCTGTTGTAGACTTCACATGTCTGAGTGTGTGTAACATCTCCAGGCTCTTTGATACGCCTTTCCTCGCCCGATGGAGAGCGGCACAGCTCAAGGTGATACGCGTGATGCCTCGTTCCTTCATTAAACTTTAACGAGGGCTCCGGCTTCCCATTGCTGAAGCAGCAAAGACAAGAGGATTTCTGAGGGAACGCTGAGAATATCAAACACAGCTTAACACCGGATGCTTGTGTCTCTAGTCGCTTGGACGTTTCAAGTGCCTCTAGGACCAAACCTGCCAGTCATTTTAAAGGCCGGCAACCCAGGGTTCCTGATGCTTATGAGGCTTTTGCCAGTAAAAAGAAATGGAAATGAGGAATATATTGAAGTGTAGGGCAGTTCTCAGCTGGTGTGTCTGTTCATATATGGTTATGGACCGTAGGAGTAAAAGCAATGCTAGATGCAAATAAAATCATCATAACAATATTATACAGTATAAAGTTAGTTGACATGTAGTTGCAAAGTTACTTACAATCAACAGAGTGTTCAAAAGGGACCATCAAAATAAAGTGTTACACTACTTTTGTCAAAGCCAATTAAATTGTTAAAGTCAAGAGTGCATTGAAAAAACATCAAATAGCACTTTTTGTCCTCAAAAGCTTTAAATATGTGAAATATTAATATATCATTCATTGTTTACGTTAGATGTGTTGTAATTATAAGCTGTTCCGAATCACATTTAAAACAATTGAAACACATCATGCAAACTGAAAATAACTATATAGAAAATAGACTTGCTTTCCCACTTGTGAATACGCCTTTGAGCGCTCTTCTATGTGCTCGAAACTCGTAATTATGATCTTTCCCATCACATTAAATCTGTTTTTTGTTTGTTTTCGTGGTGTTGCTGCCATCAGGCTGGATAAGATGTTTTCGCTGCTTAATGTTGAGAAACACTCAAACAAGAGCAGGATTGTGTCTTTCCATGGTGTCATATAACAAGTCATTATTTTGTTTTTTTCATGCATTTAGCAACAGATATTAACAAGTTTCTGCGATCGTAGAGAGATCTCCTTGTGGTCGATTTTCTCTGAAGGAGACCTAAATAGCTCTTAGTGGATTTTAGTGTCCTCTCGTCATCAGGAACCGAGGAACAACATCGTGCTGAACAAGAAGGACATTAAATGACTGGCCATGCCATGGACACACAAGAGGCTCTTGTCCAGCACTTGAAGGGAAGGGTGGGCTGCAAATCATAGTCAAGGGGAAGAGTGGTGCGCGCCTAGCCTACAATCAAGAAAACAACAGACCTAATGAGGGTTTACAAGCCCTGTGTTTTGATGCTGAAGGACATGAAAGCATTAGTGGAGCTGCACATATGTGGTTCATACGCAATTGTTTTAATAAAAGTTCGGGATGTGACTTAGATGTTTTCAGGTGGAAACTCGAGTATCGTCACCTTCCTAAAATGATTGCCTAAGTCATTTTTTGCATAAGTCATCTCCTCATGATGCTGGCCACCTCCAGCAAAAATCGCCCACATCCTCAGTTGAACAGATCATGCAATTCTACCCCTGTAATATAATGGCATATGTCAAGAGCCTGACTTAGGCTGTTTTATTTTGCCTGAGTCAAAAGACCTAGGCAATTTTACAAGCTTTTCAAGATGGCAGCTGCATCAAGAAGAACGAAAATCTACTTAACCTCTAAAGTTAGGTTCAGTTTTTTGTGTTTTCTGAGAAACCTGCAAAAATGACTTAGGCAATTATTTTCCTGTCTCTATGAAGCTTCTGAAAAGCACACTGTGCTCTGATTGGTCGGCTGGAGCAGTGTGTTGTGATTGGTCGAGTGCTTCAAGTGTGTTCGGGAAATGTCCCGACCCTTACCATAACCTCCAGTTTAACACACTACTAACTAAGTCAACCAGGCCCCGCCCCTTTATTCTGCATATGAATTATTTAAATGAGGAATATTGTGACGTGTTCGTTCCCGGAAGAAACTCAAGACTACAATGGAGGCGTTTCAGGAGTTCAGGAACACTGACACTTACCCCTTTTCCACCAAGGCAGTTTGAGTGCTGGTTCAGAGCCAGAGCCTAGTTTCAAATCAGTTCTTTGTCTTTCGACACCCAAAGCACCAGCTCTGAAGCAGGAAAAGTGGTTCTTAAGTAGCAGTAAAACATTGCTGGGCTAGAAGTAAGAACTGCTTGCGTCAGGGCGGGGTTACCGTGACCAACAAGACGAACAGAAACTTGTGACCGCCATTTTTTAAATAGCAGCTAATCGAGCTAATAGCAGCTCAATTGTAATCTCCATCTATGCAAGTTACGGCGAGCTGCACAAACGCGCTGGATTTGCCGTATTTGGATGCCGATGTCAGATTCGCAAAGCCATGAGCATGAATAGTAACGCAACGACCGCCATAGTTGATCGAAGGCTTGTTGAAGATGTATAGGAGCGGCGCGGACCGATCGGAGCTGCGGGAGTGTGTGTGGAGAGCATATGACTCCTTGTGCTTTTTGGATCGCTCTCGCAGTGCTTCAATGTCATGCGCCGACCGGTCTGCGAGAAGCCGACGCATCTCGAACGAGCCTGGTGTGTTTGTGTGTGGTGCTGCCGCGCTAGTGTTGCTGGTCAACATGAGATGTATACAGTGACGTAAGATCTGGCTCTGTGGCGGCTCTCTGGCCTGTGGAGAGGCAAACCGGTCCTTAGAAGGCTCGTCAGTCGAACCAACTCCGAACTGGCAATAGCTCTGGCTCTGAACAAGCAACCGGTTCATGCTGGTGTAAAAGGGGTATCTGATATAGAGAAGAACCGGAGCTTTGCAGAGCTTTTTCATCCTCAAACAGCAACATTACACACTAAAGAAAGATGAGCATGACAAAGCAGAATAGGTGCTCTTGAACTATACACTGTGTGACAACAGAAGGTTTAAGTTTACATTTTCACTGACAGCTTTACTGGTAATCAAATTAAAATAAAAAAAGTTTCAATAAAAATAGTCGCTCATTAGCATGACCCAAACGCAATGGTTTTTAGGCCAAAACAAGTTTTCCATGGAGAGGGAATATTTGGAAAAGTGCCTAGATGCAATTAGATCCCTGTTGAGTTTGGTGGTTTGTTTACTGAAACCAAATGCACTGAGAATTCTTCATTTTCATCCGAGGATTGATTGATATTCATTGTCAATTACGTGCTTGAAATTAATTATCAGTTTGCAATTAACATATAGGTCACATATTGATCTCAAAAAACATGTTAGCTAAGATGGTCCATGGGAAACTAACTACTCATGATGGGTTCAGCATTTCCCACGATACTCCATTTACACTGTGTTCTCCATTTAAGCCTTTTCTCACCTATATCCCAGAGGCCCAAAGGAACGGTTAACCTTGAAAACCACTGAAACAAAAGTTAGTCTTTCCCGAAGTAAGACAAAGCCAACTCTTTATAGTGACTCTTTAGCTGACCCAAAATAGTCTGACCTTCAAATGTCGCATCCCATGATTCAGCGAATGCAACTTCTAGGCTTTCCACAGCAGCCTTTCAAGGCATCACATCAGAGACGTTATTTTCTGCCTAAGGTTTAGGGCTATAGTTTGTGTCACTCAATCACTTGACAAAGCCTGTGTTTAAATGTGCTACACAAAGAGTTATGATTGAACCAGTTACTGTGAATCCTCCTTCTCGCCGATCAAGATAGTGATAGATCTGATGGCTCACTCCTGATAACCGTTTTATTAAATAACCCAGTTATTAAAGAGATAGCTCATCTAAAGATGTAAATGTCATAATTTATCGCCCTCATCTTGTTCCAAACCTGAATGACTATCTTGTTCAGAACACAAAACAAGATATTTTGAAGAATATTGCAGCTGTCCATATTCATATAAAGTTCACTGGGCTTAAAATTTTTCATATTCCAACAATGTGAAATTAATCCATAAGATTTGACTGGAATAGTGTAAGTCTTCTAAAGTGATGAACAGATCTAAATGTATGTCTTTATTGTTAATTCTGTCAGGACCACTCTCGTCAAATACAATTGACAATTAGCATATGGTTTGTATTGGCGGTCTGGTTCTGTTCTGGACAGCCTAGCATTGTCACAGTGTCTGGTTTGTGTTTCCCTGGGTCACCACTAGAGGTCCTCTTTCCCCACGGTGTCATTCACTCTTACTACATTTCCCATCATCCTGTTCTGTCACTCATTGTATCATTGCACACAGCTGTTTCCCGTCACCTCATTAGTATCGGTGTATATATACCCTGGTTGTTTCAGTGTTTGTCACGGAGTCCTTGTTTAATGTTACAACACTTCCTGAGGTCTGTTTCTTGCTTGTTTCTCGTTTGTTTCTCGTTTGTTTCTCGTTTGTTTCTTGTTTGTTTCTTGTTTTGTTCTTGTTTTGGATTGCCTGTATGGTTTTGACCCTTGCCTGGACTGGATTTACGAATTACGGATTACCCAATAAATATTGCAATTGGATCTACCTTTTTCCTGTGTGTGTTCGTGACAGAAGGACTCCGTCACATTATAGATCCAGCATTATGGGGTTTCGTATCCTTCCCCCTAAGACGGAGAAGGAGAGGAGGGGACGGGTCCAAAATTTGATGGACCTACGCCAGCAGGGCCAGACGGTAGGTTGTCTGGCTCAGATGTTTTGGACCCTCTCTAGAGGGTTGGACTACAACAACGCAGCATTGAAGGAACTCTTCAATGTCTGTCTGGATGACCCATTGCCTGGGTGGGAGATGAAGGGGCTGGAAATCCTGGACTTTTGGGGATTCATCAGTTACCTAGATCATCGTAGCCAGTGGGATACTCCAGTCCCGCCTCCGGTGGTCTCGAGTCTGGTGGTCCCAGTTCCGGTGGTCCCAGTTCCGGTGGTCCCGAAACGGAGGAGGAGAAGGAAGACTCCCTCCGTGACTGTTCCGGTGGTCCCAGTGCCGGTGGTCCCAGTGCCGGTGGTCCCAGTGCCGGTGGTCCCGAGTCCAGTGGTCCCTATTCCGGTGGTCTCGAGTCCGGTGGTCCGGAGACGGAGGAGGAGGAGAAACCCCTCCACAATGACTTGTTCGGTGGCTCCTAACCCAGAGACCATCCCGGAGGTGACTGCCATCCCTGACGCGTCGCTCAGGCGACTTGCTCTGCCCGCGCCGCCCAGGCGTCCTCCTCTGCCGGCGCCGCCCGAGCTGCTCGCCCTGCCGGCGCCGCCCGAGCTGCTCGCCCTGCCGGCCCCGCCCGAGCTGCTCGCCCTGCCGGCCCCGCCCGAGCTGCTCGCCCTGCCGGCCCCGCCCGAGCTGCTCGCCCTGCCGGCCCCGCCCGAGCTGCTCGCCCTGCCGGCCCCGCCCGAGCTGCTCGCCCTGCCGGCCCCACCCGAGCTGCACGTCACGTCTGCCGATCCAGAGACTGTTCACGTCACGTCTGCCGATCCAGGATCTCCGGACAAGATGGCCGCCGCCGAGCCTGTGTCTCCGGACAAGATGGCCGCCGCCGAGCCTGTGTCTCCGGACAAGATGGCCGTCGCCGAGCCTGTGTCCGTTCCTGAGCCGGTATCCGTTCCTGAACCGGTATCTGTGTCTGTTCCTGAGCCGGTCTCTGTGTCTGTTCCTGAGCCGGTGCCTGCTTCTGTTCCTGAGCCGGTGCCTGCTTCTGTTCCTGAGCCGGTGCCTGCTTCTGTTCCTGAGCCTGTGTCTGTTCCTGAACCGGTGTCTGTGTCTGTTCCTGAGCCGGTCTCTGTGCCTGTTCCTGAGCCGGTGCCTGTTCCTGAGCCGGTGCCTGTGCCTGTTCCTAAGCCGGTGCCTGTTCCTGAGCCGGTGTCTGTTCCTGAGCGGGTGTCTGTTCCGTGGTCGCCCGAGGGGTCGTCTCCGCCCTGGCTTCCCGAAGGGTCGTCTCCGCCCTGGCCGCCCGAGGGAGAGTCTCCGCCCTGGCCGCCCGAGGGAAGGTCTCCGCCCTGGCCGCCCGAGGGAAGGTCTCCGCCCTGGCCGCCCGAGGGAAGGTCTCCGCCCTGGCCGCCCGAGGGAAGGTCTCCGCCCTGGCCGCCCGAGGGAAAGTCTCCGCCCTGGCCGCCCGAGGGAAAGTCTCCGCCCTGGCCGCCCGAGGGAAAGTCTCCACCATGGCCGCCCAAGGGAAGGTCTCCACCCTGGCCGCCCGATGGACTGTCGTCTCCGCCCTGGTCGCCCGATGGACTGTCTGCTTCTCGCTGGCCGCCCGATGGACTGTCTGCTTCTCGCTGGCCGCCCAATGGACTGTATGTTTGGCCCTGGCCGGTGGCTAAGCCATCACCCCCTGTTCCTGTTCCCCTCCATGGACCTGGCCCCCCATCCCTCCCCCTGATCCTCCACCATTCCACCTCCCTCCTGGACTCTTGTTTTGTTGTGTATTGTGTCTTGGAGCGTCTGGTAGCCGCTCCGTAGAGGGGGGGTTATGTCACAGTGTCTGGTTTGTGTTTCCCTGGGTCACCACTAGAGGTCCTCTTTCCCCACGGTGTCATTCACTCTTACTACATTTCCCATCATCCTGTTCTGTCACTCATTGTATCATTGCACACAGCTGTTTCCCGTCACCTCATTAGTATCGGTGTATATATACCCTGGTTGTTTCAGTGTTTGTCACGGAGTCCTTGTTTAATGTTACAACACTTCCTGAGGTCTGTTTCTTGCTTGTTTCTCGTTTGTTTCTTGTTTTGTTCTTGTTTTGGATTGCCTGTATGGTTTTGACCCTTGCCTGGACTGGATTTACGAATTACGGATTACCCAATAAATATTGCAATTGGATCTACCTTTTTCCTGTGTGTGTTCGTGACAAGCATGGATAAGAGCAGGAGAGCAGTGATAACCCCCCAAAACAAAACCACATGCCAATATCCCTCAAACACAGACTGACAGCAAAAATCTGGATGCCTTTTTCTCTCTTTTTTTACACACACTACCCCCAACATGACTGATGCTTATAGAATGGTTAATACATCCTGATGTAAGTGGCATATGTTGAGCACTATAGATCCAATCTTATGGGGAAAGCATCACCCCAGCTGGAGCAAGCAGGACACATTGCAACAAGCGTGTTGCTGTAGCCAATTTAAATGGGATCTATTGGGGAAAGCTTACACCCCCATATAATGACAGAACTATTGCTAAAACTAGTGTAGTTTGGCAAGGGAAGTATACACCCTACAGCATTAGCTCTAACTAGCGGCAACAAACTGATTCAAGAAGCATGTTATATAATGACAGAACTATTGCTGAAACTCGTGTAGTTTGGCAGGGGAAGTATACACCCTACAGCATTAGCTCTAACTAGCGGCAACAAACTGATTCAAGAAGCATGTTATATAATGACAGAACTATTGCTAAAACTAGTGTAGTTTGGCAGGGGAAGTATACACCCTACAGCATTAGCTCTAACTAGCGGCAACAAACTGATTCAAGAAGCATGTTATATAATGACAGAACTATTGCTAAAACTAGTGTAGTTTGGCAGGGGAAGTATACACCCTACAGCATTAGCTCTAACTAGCGGCACAAAACTGATACAAGAAGCATGTTATATAATGACAGAACTATTGCTAAAACTAGTGTAGTTTGGCAGGGGAAGTATACACCCTACAGCATTAGCTCTAACTAGCGGCAACAAACTGATTCAAGAAGCATGTTATATAATGACAGAACTATTGCTGAAACTAGTGTAGTTTGGCAGGGGAAGTATACACCCTACAGCATTAGCTCTAACTAGCGGCAACACACTGATTCAAGAAGCATGTTATATAACCATAGGACTAGTCTTAAAACAAGTGTAGTCTGGTCAGGGAAGCATGCACCCTGTAGCTTGAGTCAGATGCAGTGCGCGACTAAGCAATGAAATACAGTGAGTATTGTTATATAGCTTACATACTAAGCATGTTTCAATAACAACAGATTGCCTTTAGAGCTGTGCCACAGCAGAAATTATTCAGTTTGCACCATGAATTGTTAATTCCTATCACCGCAAGCTGTTTGAATCTGAGCTGCATAGTGCTAAAGCACAGCATGTGCAACGCGAGCAGTGGCCAATGACAACAGATAAGTAACGGACATAGCCAATATGATCGCATAAGCCTAGCAAGAGCATTTTAATGAAAACGATAAGACATGCCCAAGTAACACGGATAGCATTAGCAACAAGCATGTTGCCAATACCCTGATAGCTTTTAGCAATGAGCATTAAAAAGGAACTTAGCTTCGTGGAGACTTTCAGAGATGAATGGAGAGTGAATCACGTCGAGTCCTGTGTCAGTAATGCAGCGATCTGAACAGTAATGCTAAAGGCCATTGCACACTGAGTCCGAAATTCGCATCCGAAATTTTCGCACGTTAAAAAAAAAATTCGGATCGGGTTCGATTTTCTGCGTTTTTCGCATCCACAGCCAGTATTTTGAGAGTTTTTTTCACAATTCAGAGCCACCGTACAAGCGAACGACAAAATCCACAATGGATTTAGCAGCCAATTCGATCACTAATCATGTATTATTTGGGTATAAAATATAACCTGTATACAGCTGTTCTGTCTGCCCAGCGCTTCCGCCGGCCGCCTGCGTGTGTGTGTGTGTGTGTGTGTGTGTGCGCGCGCGTGCCCATACCTTAGACATACTGCCAGTCTCTGTTCAGGATCGATTGGTTCACGGAAATTGGTGGTCTTGTTTTTAATATGTGGCTCCAGTATCGCTAGCAAAGCATCAAACTGTTCCACTGACATTCTGAGGTAAATTTTGAATCGCTCGGGATAATTTCGCAACTCCTTGATAAGGAGGTGAAACTCTCCTTCCTCTCGGCGCAATCTCAGTATTGGGTGGACCCAATATTTCCTCTTTCTTTTTCTCTTTTTAAGAAGAAAGAGGGCAACAAAATCATCCCCACTGCTACCCTTGACGAATCCATTTTGTATTTTTTGCGTTTTTTTTCCGCAAAGGTTTAATAAATACGCATCGGACTCAGTGTGCAAGGTTTCTGTGCGTGACGAATTTTAAGGCTGACGAACACGAAAAAACGCATACGAAAATTTCGGACTCGGTGTGCAATGGCCTTAACTCAGGTCACTTCCAAATCAGACAGCTTATGATCAATGCGGCGAATCCCGTGTTCAAGTTCACGAACTTGAATTAATCTGAGGTGAAATCCTCGACGAATTCCTCTCGCTAAATTCTCGATTGCACGATTCCTTGTGAGATGATGTGGTTTGCCTGACGAATTTCGCCATTTAATTGGCTTCTGAGAAACGCGATAGCTGCTGATAATACTGAAGGAGCTTATATATGTACTGTTATACAGTGATAGGCATCGTATTCCTATAGGTAGACGCGAGCTTGACTAACGTGACCTGCCAGAACTGACACTACGCGTGATTTTTGGACATTTTCTCCACCCGTTTAAATGTAGAAAAGAAAGTCCCCCTGTGGTGAACATCCAGCTTTTAATGTTGTTTATGTGTCTATGTGGTGTTTTTAATCTGCTTTAAGACAAACCATGTGCAAATTCATAAGTCGACACCATTGCTGAGTATTTTCTCCTTAAAACTGCAGTGAACCAAAGACAGTCTCAAACACACGCTTTGAAATCGCTGGTGTTTCTGACGTCACAAACTACCTTGTAACCAATCAGATCAACGTGTGATCGTCAACCAGTGGATCTCTGAGCTGAGTGAGTGAGTGGAGGTGGGGCTCATTTGCATATTCATAGAACCGCACATACTAAATGAGACAAGGGTGTCAAGTTACATTCAAGATATTTTAAGGCATGAATGTTTAAATATGTAACTTTGGTGATCAAAGATGAGTTTTAAGGCATACAATTATTGACTTTGAATAAAAGAGGATCTGTATTGTGAAATGTGCAACATAGTGACATTGGAAAAACATGTTTATACGTACAGTTTCCAGCTGAAATGAACACTAGAGGCTGTCAAATGTCAACAACTTTTATTCCTGTTCACATAAATTATGATTACAATGGCAGATTAAAGACTTGCACTATCTTCTGACCTCAAGTCTCTTTTAACGTAGTGCGTGATTTATAAACATACATTTAGACGTTTGCATCGCATAAGCAGCTCCATACGTGTGACTTTTCTGATGTAGTAAACTTGCTCAGTAGATCACCTGACACACTTATGATGTGAAGCGCTCGGATATGAGTCCATGAAACACGAGTTACGATAAAAGAGCTCAAAGCCTCGTAGAAGCAGATAATATGACATGGTTGCTTCAGCAAATGAGCTTTTATCTCACATTTGCTTCTGTTAACACTATCGCTCAGGTTTAGTGTAGGTGGTATGTAATTTTCAAACACTCTTTTAACTCCATTTAATGCACATTTCACTTTGAATTGTCATGAAACTTGCAAAAAGCAAAACGTTTTTCCTGTAAGTCTGTGTTAAAAATGTAATAGTTTGACTGCGCTTTGGGAAAAGTGAGGAAAATGTATACTTTCAAATTTTCAAGTGAAGCATTGTACTCATTTTAAGCTCAAAGTTCATTTCTATTAAGAAATATAAATATGCAAGTATACCCGCTCATGTGCATTAGTCAGGGCAACTACTGAGTAGACAGTTATGCATTTGAAATGACTAAAAAGCATAGTTATTCTAACTAATTTATGAGTTGATATTTCTCACACTGATGGCTTCTCTTACTAAGTGGAAAATTATCTAGCATCCATTAATGCATGCTGTCTTTTATAGTAGGTTAATTTATGGAAGCTTATTTCCGCCACAGAATAAAAAAAATTAAAAAGAGAATTGCATGTTTATATCTCACAATTCTGACATTATAACACGCAATTGCGACTTTATGTCATGCAATTCTGACTTTATATCTCCCAACTGCGTGTTATAAAGTCAGAATTGCGAGATATAAACATGCAATTCTCAGATTTAATCTCAGATGTGAGATTTAAACTCGCAATTGTGAGAAAAAAAGTCAGAATTGTGAGATAAAAAGTCGCAATTACCTTTTTTATTTTTTATTCTGTGGTGGAAAAAAGCCTCCAAATTAATCTGGGATACAGGAAGAAAAAAAACACAGACACTCCAATACTATCCACCAGATACTATCTCCCTCTCCAGATCTGTAAAGGGGAAGTGATAGAGAATAGTGCATGGTGGCATACAGAGAATAAAGATTTGCATTAAATGGGATCCTCTCCGCCAGCTCTCATTCTGATGATTAGAATAAAAGATACAGAGCGGTTCAGATGACATCTTTCACAGAAAAGAAATGTAAATGGTGAGCAAGTGGGTGAGAGAGAGTTTACGTGTGCTTGAAGAGAGCTGGAATCCATTCCATTCACGCTTCTCAATACTTTGCATTGGAGAAATTCCACAGTGATGAATGCAGGAGGCAATTATACCGTATGTAGGAAAGAGCATCAATATGCATTCACTTGGAACAATTCTAACCAAATTATTCATTGTGAATGCACTTTCGATTGCCATATTTGAATGGCACTCATTGATGTACGTCTCATATATACAGCACTGCATTCCCTTCTGTACTGTAAATGCTCTGTTTATCTGGACTGCTGTTGGCAATGATGCTTTGCAATTAAGATGTTTTATGATTGCAGATGGAAGTTTTTGTTGTTTGAGCAAAAGCTGGTCTGCTGAGGAGAACATCGGCCCCTGGGGGCCAGTAAGAGATGGAAGCGAATGACGGAGAACATATGAAATCTGCAACAGGACACCACAGAAGAAATGAGTGATGTGTGTGAAGCTTTTCTTGGTTTTGAATGTTTAAAAAAAGCCATGCAATAATTTTTCTATAAGGAGACAGATATGAGTAAGCAATTAATGATTTCGCAGTCAGTGTTATGAAGGTGAATGAATCCTGCCAGAACAAGAACATTTGGGACATCAAAAAAGTGAGTGCTGGTTAATAAAGAAGGCTTTTTTGTAGTGCTTTTTGCTGAGATTCGTCTAATCTTATTAACTCTGTCACATCAAACCGGTCACACTCTCTACTCTACAATGACACTGCAATTTCCAAAGAAATCATGCATTTCTGAATGTGACTCATCATCGGCTGGATTTTGGATGAATTTTAAATGAGGTCTGCTCATCAAACAGAAGGGCTCTTTTAAGATGAAAACCGCAATGATATCTTGATGCATAAATGATTTGCATAGACGCGTTTATATTATTATATTATCGGTATGCCATTTCCAATCAAAGAAAAGAGGCTTCTTGCACAAAAGCATAATTTCAGGCCATGATTCAAGACCCTCAACTCTGTAATTAAAAGATAAGCTATTTATGCAAATGTTTGTCGTTTATTTTGTAATTTGCAGCAGTTCAGGCAGAGCTTATGTGTGCAATTTTGGTGAAAGGTGATTTCAGGTAACTTTAGTTTAGTTCGGTTAAAGGAAATAGTCTGCTCTCATGTCTTCATAAACCTGCATGCAAAAACAATTTTCAGTGAAATTGTGTGGCTTAGTACAGTAGCTTTGTGTGAAGAACAGAGTGACATTTGTTATTCTCTATAAAATAGTAACCAAATGTGATGCTCCAGATAATAATGAGAGAATATAGATATAGATATAAAGTAAACACTGGTCAACAATCAACAACCAATTAATAGAACCAAGTCTCGCCCTTCATTCTTTCCTTATCAATAATCAGTTTCACTCAGATGTTCGTCACAATATTCTTCCAAGATTGCAAAGATCTTCCACTACTTCTTTTTCATCGTGACTTCAAGTTGACACACCAGCATTGTAGTCTTGAGTTTTCTTCCGGGAACAAACGCATCACAATATTCCTCATTATAATAATTCATATGCAGAATAAAGGGGTGGGGCCTGGTTGAGTTAGTTAGTAGTGTGTTAAACTGGTGGTTATGGTAAGGGGCGGGACATTTTCCAAACACGCTTGAAGCGCTCGACCAATCACAACACACTGCTCCAGCTGACCAATCAGAGCACAGTGTGCTTTTCAGAGGGAGGGGCTTCATAGAGACAGGAACTAAACAGGGGTGTGTTTCCCGAAAGCATCGTTAGCCAACTATGGTCATAAGTTCTGTGGTTATCATCAGTTCAACGAGTCTGTGTTTCCCGAAATCAGTTCTAACGAACATTTGCAAACAGCATCTCAGAGTTGTGTGTTTGGAGCGACAGATCTCCACCTGTGACTAGAAGCAGAGTTTCTAGTTTGCATGACATGTGGACTCAATAAATCCTGATCTTGAGCAAAATAAGCAAGCTGACATTCAGTGCAATCTGTGTCTTTAATTTAGAATACATACAAATGTCATTTACGTCTTTAAGTTTGTCAAGAGATTTAAAGCACCATTGTTGAAGAGTGCGCATGTGTGAACGAGCTCTAGTGTGTAAGAACGAGTCTATGATTGAATCTGGAAATAAAGCAAAATAACTGAGAAAAATAGTAGAGACCAAAAACAAGACTTTGTAAAAGGGCATAATAGTTCCTCTTTAAATGCCATCATTGGTTTAGGAATAGCATTACTACAAGAACATCTGTGGACTTTCTTGCAGATTTTATACTTAGTAATTTGTAATTGGCTTTAACAGTTATGAGATCATCTAATAGAGTGGTTGAATGGGTGTTTGGTTGAAGTGTTTAAACATAGACTGTTAGAGTTGTCAGAACCAGTCATGTGACCGTGGTGTAGTTCGTTTATAACCTACATTTAGCTTTTGACTTTTGCCATTTATTTTTACGCTTCAGAATTCATGATAGCTGTGTTCATTTGTGAAGATTATCACGATGAGAAAAACGTGTAAGAATCATAAGCTTTTGTTGGTCACAGACCTTATTTTCTGCAATAATCCAAAAGCCAATGGAAAATCCTTTTGGGATTTAGTCAAGGGAACCAGGGTGATGTGAACTTTCGGGTCGGCCTACAAAAATACGTCATCCCTGCAGCACTTTATTGATTTGGATTGCAAGTTGTTTGTTCCAACATTATATTGAATCCCACATTCCTGCTTGTGACGAACCGTACAAACTGCAGAGCGTTTGAGGACACATGCGTTACATCACGGCATTTCTCGCACAGTTTCAAAAAGGGAAATCCAGCGAACGGCCTCCTGCTGATGAATCCATCCATGTTCGCTACACAACAGCACTGTCAGTCTTACATGAATATTTGAACACAACATTCCTCAGTAAAGCTTCCGTCAGACATTTTGATAAAGTCATATTTCATTTAGGGCTCCTTGCCTTTTAATAATCCTGGCCCCGCCACCCAAAACAGCTTGAGTTTTTACTCATAACTCAAACTGCACATCGATAATTCATGTGATATCTGCAGTCACACAGTTAATGGCAACCATAGCTGCATACTTTATATAGTATATTTCTATATTCTCATACACTGATTGTGTAGGAAGGAAGCCAAAGCAAAGCCTGTGCTTCAGGACAGCGCATTAGCATGATTTGTCTCGCATGATTGATGGAGATGTTGGAGACGATGGGTCCGGAAAGTTCACATTACCTCCAGCGCATTTGTACCCTTTGATGGTGCTCATCAAAGTTGAAAAATTGAACCGTCAGGACAGGTTTGTGACCAAATTCTTTGCATTTCGTCTTTGTTGTCAAATTCAGTACAGCTCTGATGGCACTTTGATCTATTCCCGGCCTTTGAAAGTAACATACTTTACCAATAATAATACTGTTTCATAAAAACAATTTACTGTTGGTGGTTGCCAGCATTTTTGTTAAAGCTTGGCTCAAAGTGATCAAGTTTACAGAGTTCTTAGAGCATGCAGGTGCAGGTTATGATATTTTGGTTGTTTTCAATACACAGCAAAGCATTTAGATTTAGTTCGGTGTCCCAGACAGAAACATAGTGTAGGCCCAGATGTGGATATGTGTATTGCTTTTTGAATAATACCAGAAATATTGCAGGAATATTGTCTTGGGAAACTGGAAGGCCTTGGAGTCAATAAGGTTGTGAACTGTGTGATGGATTTAAAAATAATAAATTAGTAAACTGTATTTGAAACTAATCTTGTAGGAATAACATGTATATGCTTTTGAAACCTAAATGTCTCCAAACACTTTGGTCAAAGTTAATCAGTGTGTGTTAGTGAATCATGTCCCAATATAACAAAAGGGGAAATGAAACAAAGTAAAGTATTCAAGAAATCCAGATTTGCTTCTACCTAGTAACAGAAGGTTTGATGAATTATGCATATGAAGAACCAATCATATTGTAGAAAAATTGTGTAATGAATAATGTCACCTTTGCCATGCTCCTATTCTATAAAAACTGTTGTATTGTTTTTGCTGGTGGGATTCTCTCTGAAATTGGTCTGAGATCCTCCGGCTGTGATTACAGCATATTCAAAGGCATTGTCTGGAGTCTGTCCAGTTATTGCTGCACAACAGGTTAGTGGAACACTACAGATCTTATTCCCAAGTGTTCAAAAAGGAACGAGACGTCTCAGTGTGAGACTCTTAGGTGGGGTTAGATTGCGGTCTGATAACTATAATTGTAAGGCGTTTTATGCGGTCAGAGTAGCTACTCTTATGCTGTGTTCACACCAAATGCGAATAGAACGTCTGGCGCGATTGATTTCAATGTTAAGTCAATGTAAAGACGCGTTTACGCACGTCTGGAGGTCCTGCGGCACGAATGAGGCGTTTAGCGCGGCGGATACGAATTCGCCTCATTTGTGTGTCCAGTTTGTGCGAATGACGCAATTTGAGCATCTGGCGCAATACGCGTTAATGATTTTATTTGGTGCTTTTTGTGCATTCACGCGTTTGGCGCGAATTCGCGTCTGACGCCCGAGTTGAAAAATCTGAACTTTGACGTCTGTTCGCGCCGCGTTAACCAATCAGGTGCCTGCTTGCTGCTGTCACGTGGTGAAGTGACGGGATAACCTCCCGCCCGGAGTCACTCATTCAAAATGGAGTATAGCAATATAGCAGAATATAATATTCAATATAGCAGTTAAACTGAGTATCACTAGAAAGAACACCAACAGTGGTATCCGTACCACAGTTTGAAAAACATTGATAGTTTTTCAATATTTAATATACTGTATTTAAAATTTCATATAAATTTTCTAAGCGAAGACAGATGGACAGGCGCTCTGCAGCTGGGATAGAGCGCCTGTAGTTGGTGTCCTGAAGGGTGATCCTCGCTCCGATGCGGTAACTCTCTCGAAGAATGCTCGATCAACATCAGCCATCTTGCAAACAGACAAGCGGATTTCGCCTCAGACGCGCGTCAATTTCGCTCTGAACGCGTGAATGGATTCAAAATGTTCAAGCGTTCAAGTAGACGCGGTAGACGCGAATTTGACGCGCTATTCGCGTTTGGTGTGAACGCACAGTTAGGCGTCAACCTACACGGTCAGAGGGGAAGTCACCTGAGTATAATTCAGCAAGTGTCGACTGTAGACGCTTAGCTGTCGACTGGAGACGGCTCAGGTAAACCTAGGCCAGGTGCGTGGGGGAAATCTACCACTGCTACTGTAGCAAAAAACAGTTGCATGAATTGAGATATCATTGGCCGTAGCTTGGGTAATGAAGTTATGTGCCAAAAATACTATGAATTAATTAATGAATGCTTGAGTTATAATAATGATGCTTGGCTTATTAGTAAATGATATTCAAACTTTAAAACAAGTTCTTTAAAAACAAATAATTCAATGATGCACACTATGCCTTTGTGGTCGAGTGTTGTTGCACAATGACAGTTATGGAGAATAAACGAGGGTGTTTTTTGAGTTTGACGCACATCCTCTTGTGTGTTACAGATCTTTCCTCGTGTGTATTCTCCTGTCTGGGTGAATAATAGACTCTCCATCTCTATGATGGCTTGGTAATGGCTTGCACACTGTATCATTCCGGCTATGAATAGAGATTAGAGTGGGCTGGCACACAGAGCGAAGACTACAGCTGTCGAGAGGAGGTTTGGAGAATGAAACGCTGTCGTGGCTGTTTCTGCTTTGAAGACCCGTTGCACTAAAACTGAACCTGTGACAACCGCAGAAGACCGACAGTCAGCATGTGTGATACATGAGTGGAAAACAACGCAGAGAAAACTCAAGCTCTCGTTTGACAGCAACTCTGCTGGATTCCCCAGAGTCCCGAACGGCTGATTGTTAAAGCCAATGAAATGCACCCTGACGTCCAAGACAATATACAGGGCTTTGGAGAGCAGAATGCCGTCGCGCACCAAAACTCACTCTTTTGCCGTTATAATTAGCAACGTCACTAATTTAATGTTCTTAAAACAATAATTTGTATAGGCTGCTCAAGACCTGCAAGTATTAAAGCTGTCAGTAACACTTTATAATACTGTTCCTTCATTAATGAATAACTACACAGGAACTAATGAGTAACGCACTATTAACATTCTAGTAACTACTATTAACTAACAAGAAACTCTGATTAACAAAGTAGTAAGTAATAGCGCTCAGTTGAATGTGGTAGTTCGCTATTAGCTAATCAATATCTACTATTTCTTAATACCTCCCACATAACTACTATTTACAGGTTCATAATTAACATGAAAAATGCATAATGTCAAGTCAAGTCAAGTCAAGTTTATTTGTATAGCGCTTTTCACACTACAGATTGTATCAAAGCAGCTTCACAGTATTAAATTTAAATAATACAACAAAGTTTATTTCAAGAGGAATTTATTGATTGATAAAATTAAATTAAATATCCCCAAAATATCCCCAACTGAGCAAGCCAAAGGCAACAGTGGCAAGGAACCGAAAAACTCCATCAAGTGACCTAATGGTGTCTTAAAACTCCATCAGGTGACCTAATGGAGGAAAAAAACCTTGGGAGAACCCAGGCTCAGTCGGGGGCCAGTTCTCCTCTGGCATTTATGAGCTAGAGGCCGGATTGTAGTTTGAACTGTGGGATTATATGAATGCCTGGTTGAAGAGATGCGACTTTAATCTAGTTTTAAACTGGGAGAGCGAGTCTGAGCAACGAACAGTATCAGGAAGACTATTCCAGAGTTTTGGAGCCAAATGTGAAAATGCTCTCCCTCCTTTGGTGGTTCTGAATATCCTAGGTATGACCAAAAGCCTTGAATTTAGTGATCTTAAAGAGCGCGATGGATTATTGGGCAATAGAAGATCCGTTAAATAGACTGGAGCTAAGCCGTTTAGGGCTTTATACTGTAAGTCAGTAGCAATACCTTGTAATTAATACGGAACTTTATAGGTAACCAATGCAGTGATGATAAAATCGGTGTTATATGATCATATTTTCTTGATCTCGTAAGAACTCTAGCGGCGGCATTTTGGACTAACTGTAGCTTGTTTATTGAGGATGCAGGACAACCAGCTAATAAGGCATTACAGTAATCCAGTCTCGAGGTCATGAATGCATGAACTAACTTTTCTGCATCAGAAACTGATAGCATATTACGTAGCTTAGCAATGTTTCTAAGGTGGAAAAAGGCTGTTTTTGTAACATATGAAATATGATTTTCAAAAGACAGGTTGCAATCGAGTATAACACCCAGGTCTTTTACTGTAGCGGATAAAGTAACAGGACATCCTATGATGTTAAAGTTGTATTGTGCGAGGTTTTGTGGGCGGTTTTTTGAACCGATAAGTATTACCTCTGTCTTGTCTGGATTTAATAAAAGAAAATTACGCGTCATCCAATCTTTTATATCTTTAACACACTCTGTCAATTTGGAAAATTTAGCGTTTTCATCCGGCCTTGATGAAATATATATTTGAGTGTCATCAGCATAACAATGGAAACTAATTCCATGTTTCCTTATAATATTTCCAAGTGGCATCATATATATTGAAAATAACAGAGGGCCTAACACAGATCCCTGCGGCACTCCATAGTTTACTGGAGTTATGATCGATTTTTCTCCATTTAAATAGACAAAATGGTAGCGGTCAGATAGGTATGATTTGAACCAGCTTAGTGCTTGTCCTTGAACACCAGTATAATTTTGTAGTCGATCTAAGAGTATTGTGTGATCTATAGTATCGAACGCAGCACTAAGATCAAGTAAAACTAGTATTGAGATACAGCCTTGGTCAGAAGCTAAAAGTAAATCATTTGTGATTTTAATGAGCGCAGTTTCAGTGCTATGATGCGGTCTGAATCCAGACTGAAACTTTTCATAGATATCATTTTGTTGCAAGAAAGAGCCCAGTTGAGCGGACACCACTTTTTCTAATATTTTAGACATAAATGGAAGATTTGAAATGGGTCTATAATTTGCTAGATTATTATGATCTAATTGCGGTTTCTTTTGCGGTAATGTATAATATAAGGTAATGGTAACCCACTAGTAATGACTCAAGTGTTACTACGTCCTTCTTAATTAACTAGTAATTATTTGGATCAGTATCTGAAGTGAAAAACATGATCACTACCTAATATTGACTGAAGTCTTTGTGCACTTTTGAGATTTTTGTAAGATTTTGAATAGTAATTCCTTCCGATGGATTTGGTGACACTTTAGTCATTAATAGTGTGTTCCCATGATCTTCACTTTAGATTACTGATCCAAACAATTAGTAGTTCCTTTAGAAAGATGTAGTAACACTTGATTCATTACTACCCAAAATCTTACAAAAACCCTCAAAAGATTACAAAGACTTCAGTCAATATCAGTAGTTATCATGTTTTTCACTTTAGATACTGATCCAAATAATTGGTAGTTCCTTTAGAAGGATGTAGTAACACTTGATTCATACACAGTACACAGAGTTTACTAAAAAGAAAGGTTTTGAACAACTCACTATTTCCGTCCGCCGGCATTCTGACAGTCAAAAATAGTCGATCTCCGAATGTGAATGAACTGACTCATAATTTTAGTATTGCTTCTTATATGAGGATCCTTTTTCAAATTCAAGGTCAATATTGATTTTCACTAACGACAAAACAACAAATTATCCGTGAATTTATATTGAACTAAGCTTTAGGAGCTTTCCATCTTTACTCTCCTCCCTGTTACGCTGCATTCAGAGATCGACTATTTTTGACTGTCAAAATGCCGGCGGACAGAAACACAGTGAGTTGTTCAAAACCTTTCTCTTTAGTAAACTCTGTGTACACAAACACTGTTCTCAATGCTGGAGTTCATGTGTAGAGCCGCTGGTGAGACTTCCAGCACAGTTTCATGTTGTGTCGAGCCTTCTTAGTGTTTTAAAAATAGTGATTTTTGATGCTATCATAGTCGTTTCCCAAGCACTCCCATTCACAAGGCAATTTACCAAAAAAGAAATTACGGTCAAAATTAAAAGTGGCGTTTCCATTCTAATTATGCTTTTAAACAAAAGTTTGCCTCGGGTAGATTAACAAAAAGAGCCTAGTTTGCATTTTGGCGAGAGTTACCCTTTAATCAGAGTTTCTTGTTAGTTAATAGTTCCTAGAATGTTAATAGTGCGTTACTCATTTGTTCCCGCAGATGTTCATTAATGAAGGAACAGTATTATAAAGTGTTACCCAGCTGTCCTAATGTGAACCGAATACTCTCCACCTCACCTGAGTCGACCCTGTGAAAATGAATTCAATCAGATTAACTCCTTATAAACAGGAATGTATTGTGGATAATGCTTCTAATGCTCCTCTGAGTTTGAGGATGGTGTGTGGCGAGTTGGCTGAAGAAAGCTGGAGAACGGTGTAGTTAAAGCACGTGTGAAGCCTCATGAAGAACAGCGACCTCAATTAACCTGATCACAGATTCACCTCTCTATATGCAAACCTCTGGGTCAAGATTCATAAATAAGCATCATGCTTTGTTTTTAATTAGCCAACCCTGATTTTCAGGGGAAAAGTTTTTGTTTATGCATGATGTAAAACATAATTATGACTTAGTTTGTATGTCACTTTGTATTGTGCACACAGCCTCATAACAGTGAGAGCTGAGGCGAGAATCAAACACATGTTTTTGTCAGGTTATGTTCAGAATTATCTATTGTATTCTTTAAAATCAGTAACAATAAACATTTTACATCATAATATGCTTGTCACATGACCTCATCATGTTGCATGAGTGGCATGTAAAATAAAATGTTTCAAACCAGGTTCATATGAAATACGTGCATATGGCGACGTTTTTGAAAAATTATATTATGTTGCTTCTTGCACGTTTCGTAACACTCTCAAAGTGATATGTCCAATGACTGGCGTTAGTTTTATCCAAAACAGAAAATTACATGAATTTACCAATGTTTAGATTCATTTCATATTCAAATTTTAATTCTAGTCACAGTTTATTTCCTCAATTCCAATTAAATATTTCCTCAATTCCAATTAAATATTTCCTCAATTCCAATAAAATTCAAATTTAAGAATTGAACTGGAAATTAAAAGCTTAAGAATATTATGGTAGTGCTATTCTAAACAAAGAGTTTAAGTTGTTTCCGGTTTTATCATTGTGATAGTTTATTAGTTATAGTTTATCAATTTTAGAAAATTGTAATGTTTATATTTTCTTTTTTTTCTTTTTGTTTTAATCAGTTGTTTCCGGAAATCTGCCATGAGGAAAAAGGCATGTTTCGAACTGCGTCCGTCCAGCGGGTCTTACACCACCAGATAAGTGAGAATACTAACGGACGTTTTTCTCCAGGTATTATATTTATGTATAGATTTCAAAATACATTTAAAAGTATTCAAAGGCGGCAAAAACTGCTTATGTTTTGCACGTCATTCCATGTCCAAGGGGAATAAAAGGAAAAATCATGTTTGCTTTTAGTCGAAGGTTAACTGAGATCTAGTACCATAACTGTTTGTATAAAAAGTTTAGAGATACAAGGCGGCAATTAACCTAAAAGTGCCTTAGCAACACATATATACATATGCAAATAGCGATTGTAAAGATGACCATGCTAGAGATTCATAAAGCATACAGTGATGTGTGTGTGATTCTGCACACAAAACATAACGCAGCATGATAAACAGAGTCAAGTTTCCTTAATAAAGATGAAGACACATGCATATCCTCCTGAGACCCAGAAGAAAAAAAAGTTTTTTGAATTTAGTTTTTTTTCATGTCATCACATTGTTTAGATTAGAGCATAAGACACAAATGGTAAAAAAAAAAAAAAAACATTTTTGAAAAATAAAATTTTATTCATACGTTATGCTATGTCCTCTGTAGGGGACACCAGGGCTAAGTTGTTTAAAAAAGAAAATGACATGAAATGATATGTATAGGCAAAAACAATGGGTTCCCTTTCAAGGGAACTCGCACTGCGTCAAGCGCTGCGGGAACGCCCTCGAGAGACTGGTTCCCCTATAGAATTTCTGGCAGCGTGGATACTACTGCCACATATTTCTCAGTGGGTCCTGCACACTATAGAAAAGGGTTTCAGAATTCAGTTCGGTTCTCGTCCGCCCAGATTTCTAGAGGTCCTCCCCACAGTGGTGGACCCCGAGCAGGCTCTGGTTATGGATCAGGAAGTACTGACACTTCTGCAAAAGGAGCTATAGAAGGGGTTCCTCCTCCCAGCAGACAGTCAGGGTTTTACAGCCGTTACTTCATTGTTCCAAAAGAGGATGAGGGGTTGCATCTTATTCTAGACCTGCGTCAATTAAACAAAAGGTTTTAGAATCTCAAGTTCAAAGTATGCTTACGCTAATATGTCACAGATTCAGTCCGAGGACTGGTTTGTCACAATAGACTTGAAGGAGCGTGTACGTCCATGTATCTATCCATCCTCATCACAGGCAGTTCCTGAGGTTTGCTTTCGGGGGCGAAGCATACCAGTATCGGGTTCTTCCCTTCAGCCTAGGATTATCACCCCGCACCTTTACAAAATGCGTGGATGCAGCTCTGGCTCCTCTGAGACTCCAGGGCATTCGCGTATTAAATGATCTTGACGATTGGTTGATTTTAGCTCATTCCGAGCAGATGGCAGTTCGGCATCTAGATGTTGTTCTGTCTCACAGAGGTTGGGGTTGCGGCTCAACGCCAAGAAAAGTGTGCTCCTTCCAGCTCAGAGGACCACTTTTCTGGGTGTTTTATGGGATTCGACATTAATACAAGCACGTCTGTCGCCTGCACGTATTTCTGCGATTCTCACAGCCGTAAAGGGGATAAAACTAGGCCAGTCACTCACTGTGAAACAGTTTCAGAGACTGTTGGGGCTCATGGCAGCTGCGTCCAACGTAATCACTTTTGGTCTTCTGTACATGAGACCTCTGCAGTGGTGGCTCAGGACCAAGGGGTTTCTCTGAGGGGAAATCCATTTCACACGATCAAGGTCATGCGGCGATGCCTTCGTGCCTTGGTTATGTGGAAGAAACCTTGGTTCCTCGCCCAGGGCCCAGTGATGGGGGCTTCTTGTCGACCCGTAATGCTTTCGACGGATGCCGCCCTCACGGGATGGGGGTCGGTCATGAGTGGCCGCTCGGTGAAAGGTCTTTGGCAGGACCATCAACGTTCTTTGTACATAAATCGGCTGGAAATGATGGTGGTATTTCGAGCTCTCAAATACTTCCTGCCAGACCTGAGAGGCCACCATGTGCTTGTCCTTCGGACAACACACTGATGGTCTCGTATATCAGAGCAGATATCCTGTTGAGGCAGGGGCTGAGGCCCGGGGAATGGAGACTTCACCCCGAGGTGGTGGAGCTCCTTTGGGAGAATTTCGGTCAAGTCTCAAGTCTACCTTTCGCATCGTTTTATATAACGTATTGCCCTATGTGGTTCTCCCTGACGCATCCAGCTTTGCTTGAACTAGATGCAACATATTAGGTGTGGTTGAGGCTACACCTGTACGCATTTCTCGATGTCTTTGCTCCTGGGAGTTACTCTCATCCGGAGTTATGGATACTGTGGGCTCGGCCTCTGAAGGGGCCCAGCTCATAGGTTCAGGTCTCTCGACTGAGGTCGTGGAGACCATACTCCAGTCTAGAGCTTCCTCCACGAGAAGACTGAATATGCATTGGAATGGAAACTGTTCTCTGCCTGGTACAGAGAACTCCTTCTGAATCTTGCCATCTGCCCTATGGTACAGTACTTGATTTCTGCAATGAATGTTTCTTTGCTGGGTTATCTCTGAGGAGAGATCCTTATTTCGTCTTCTCCGTGGTACGTGAGGCTGAGGCCTGCACATACTTGGATTTGCACCTGGTATGTTGATAGTCTTTCCTCACCCCTTTCCGGGTTGTATTCCTAGGTCCCTACTAAATTTGCGGGTCATTTGTGCTGCAGGCCTTCTGTCCTCCACCTCCAGATCAGGAAAAACGTAATCTGTTATGCCCTGTCCGGGCTTTGGATGCTTATGTCCACAGAGCTGCCCTGTGGCATATATAAGAGCAGTTATTTGTCTGCTTCAGGTTACCTAAGTTAGGTCGCCCTACATCTAAACAGATAGTGAGCAAGTGAGTAGTTGAGGTTATCTCACTTGCTTATTAAGCGGCCGGACAGCCTTCACCTTTGGCTGTCCCGGCCCATTCTACCAGGAGTATGGCTGCCTCTAAGGCTTTATTATCAGGAGTTTCACTCTATGACATCTGTAATGCGGCAGGCTGGTCCTCACCGCATACATTTGTTAGATTTTATGACTTGGACCTTGGCTCCACTCCAGGGTCTAGGGTGCTTGTTTCCTAGTGTGCACATGGTCTTCATACAGAACAGGCATTTGTCATATGGCGTCGTGGGTATAGGGTTCCCACAGCGCTTGACGCAGCGCGAGTTCCTTTGAAAGGGAACGTCTCAGGTTACGTATGTAACCCTGGTTCCCTGAGAGGGAACGAGACGCTGCGTCGCATTGCCATACTCCCTGCATGCCTGTGATCGACTTGCTTCGGCTTTTCAGAAGCTGTCGTGGTCTGTTTCCAGGGGTGCTTTATAGTTTCCTGGTCGATGATGTCACCCGCCTATGACGTCTCGTCTTTTCATTGGACTGATTACACATGTGCTTCACGACGCAATCACGCAGGGCGTTCCCGCAGCGCTTGACGCAGCGTCTCGTTCCCTCTCAGGGAACCATGGTTACATGCGTAACCTGAGACGATTTTTTTTTTCAATCACCAATACATTTTGGGGTTTCAGGATTTTTTTTTACCAAAATTTGTATAAATATGAAAGATATAACGGAATGAATTGATACAACATTTTACTTTATGCAATATGTGGGTAAAATGGCCATAAATTAATATTCCCACTCAATGCAATGTATCCATACACTGTATCTAATGTGCACATTAATGTGTTCTTGGAGCAACATTTAATGAAAAAAGAAGTGTAATAATTGGAGTAATAATTGGCAACATTTTAATAATAATATCTAATATTTCATAGGAATATTGATGTATAATTTATTTCCAAATTATCTTGTGGTGTCTCCCAAAATGCCTGATAAACAAGATGTAAGTCCTGATGTCTCTACAGTGGACATGTGTGAAATCAACACCCTGTTCTGGAACAAAGTAATTATTTTATTTGCAACCCCATAACATTTTCCTGAGATGTTGGTTTATGAAATACAATTTGAAAAGTAGTCCGATTTAAATGATAATTACAATAAATTATCATATTTCTTACATTTGTCATGGTGAAACCTCCAAACATTTGGTATCTCTGAAAAGTACTGAATGTGCTCTTTACAGGACACCCAGGTCATGTGACACGTGACATGTATGATGTCAGAGAAATTCACTAAAATATAATGTCCACTACAGTGGACAAACGTCTATTTCTGGGTCCCAGGAGGCTAGAAACAAGGTCACCATAATCAATCAAAGATAAAACAAAACAAAAACAAGTACTCTCCACAAATTTATTTCTAGCCTCATAGAAAATAAATTTGTAAGCAACAAAGGAAGCCCAATTTTGTTTTATAGAGATCTCCAGGTATTATAGAGATGTCCAGGTATTATATAGATCTCCAGGTATTATAGAGATGTCCAGGTATTATAGAGATCTCCAGGTATTATAGAGATCTTCAGATGTTCTGCAGCTGATATTTTACTCTTGTTTTAGCCTGAGACTCAGACATGATTCTCCTTGAGAGGTTTTCTCTGTGACTGTGACGGACTGTGAACAGTGGACTCGCTCCTCGACTGGAGTTCAGGCTCTCGGTGAGGAATAAGCAGGGTTTGATCCGGGCTGACAGGTTCTCCCAGAGGAACGGGCCACAGATCCGTCAGCTGTAGGTCTCCTCGCTCCGGGAAAACTGGCAGGTATAGAGGCATCTGTCATGTGCTGAATGGTTTGAGAAGGTGTGTTTGTGCAGTGAGACGGTCCCAGCGGACCAGTGTAAAGTTCACTCTGTCAATGGGACGAAGGATTGGTGTATGATCGATGTACTTGTTAGAGGACAATGTTGTTATGTACCAAAAGCTTAGAAAAATCATGAGTGTTTGGCTTCGGTGAAGACATTTGAAACACTCCACATTAGCGATTAATCGCATCCAAAATAAAAGTTTGTGTTTACATAATAAGATATGTGTTTGCACTGTGTTTAATTATATTGTATACCGTATTTTCCGGACTATAAGTCGCTCCGGAGTATAAGTCGCATCAGTCAAAAAATGCGTCATGAAGAGGAAAAAAACATATATAAGTTGCACTGGACTATAAGTCGCATTTATTTAGAAATTTATTTCACAAAATCCAAGACCAAGAACAGACATTTAATCTGGAAAGGCAAGTTATTCAACTACACAGTAGCACTCAGAACAACAGGCTGAATAGGTGTCCGGTATGTTAACGCAACACAGTTATTCAGCTACACAATAGCATTAAGAACATATACCTGGGAGGCTGAATAGGCTAAATTAACATAAGCCAGTGAGTCCAACAAGCAAGTTACCAGTAAACAAGTTCACCAAGCTCCCGCGATCTCATTCCACATCATTTTCTTCATCCTTGGTGTCGCTTCTGAACAACTCCGCCAACTAGCGCCCTCTCGCGGCTGTAGACGGTAATGTTTTCTCATGGTTCATCTCAGTCTGAATTAATTTTGATATATAAGTCGCACCTGACTATAAGTCGCAGGACCAGCCAAACTATGAAAAAAAGTGTGACTTATAGTCCGAAAAATACGGTATATAAATGCACACATTCATGTATATATTTAAGAAATATTTGCATGTATATACTGTATATATATTTATGCATAATTTATATTATACACACACACACACACACACACACACACACACACACACACACACACACACACACACACACACACACACACACACGTATATATTAGACAGCATCAGTTTACACAGCTTTGTTCTGCATCACTTCAGTTTGTCTTATCATAGAATAACTCTGGAAATAGAAACATGTCCAGTCAAAAGTCTGGTATCAAACTTGTTTCTATAGTAACATATTGTTGCTTGTCATTTGGTAGAACTAATGGCGCGTTTCCACCGAGCGGTACGGTACGGTACGGTACGGGTCGGTACCCTTTTATTTGCGTTTCCACTGCCAAAAGTTGAGAATGGTACCAAAAAGCCGAACCGTACCGTACCACTTTTTGGGTACCCTTCCGTTGGGGTACCTAGCACAGTGGTACGGTACTAAAAGGTGGAGCTAGACTCACTGCAGGACGTTGATTGGTTGACAGAGAATCGTCACTTGCGCGTGCTACGAGGGGAATGACAACATAAGAAGCGCCATTTTTTAATATACAGTTTAATATAATACTACTGTTACTGTGTCACGAAATGTAATTTTAAGAGTTTTTCAGGCGAGAATGTAGTTGTTTAAAGCTCAAATCTGTGGTTTATTTATAAAGATGATTTGTTTTTCCCCGGTTGTGAGATCCATGCGATCAGCGGGCGCTCGGCGCTCATGTTTCCCGGCTGGATGAGCCTTTCCTCGGCTATAGTTCTTCTGACGTTCGCCGATGACTCCGACGGTAGTGGTTAAACATGAGATATAATTCGTCTTGTGTAGACCTAACGGGCGATCTTTGGTCTCGTGAATATATAATTCGTTCCCTGTCAATCGTTTTGGCTGAGCTAAGTTTAGTTTCATATTATAGGCTATTTGTATTTAACTTTACTGTTGTAGCGCAGCATTTGGACATTTGACTGAATTGTTTGCTTTATTTCTTCTTGTATAGCTTCTTGTACCTTTTACTTAAACTTTTATATTGGCTATTATTGATAAAACTGAAATTTTACAAAAAGAAATATGGTTTCTTGTCATTTTCTTATTATAAGATTATCACTGATGTTTATTGCAACATTTGTACAAATGCATATATTGCCTGTAATATGTGTAATTTTTTTTAGTATTTAAACGAAAAGAGGTAACGTTAGGGTTGTGTTTTAAATTTCGTTTTGTTATAAATAGAATAACGTATAACGTGCAGTGAATAATCAATATGCGTTGCGCATGAACCACATTTGTGTCCCTATAATGTTTAATTTATTTAAATGAAAACGAAAAGAGGCAGAGTAGTGTTTTATAACATATTTCGTTTTATTGTTGCTTAAAATGTACATACAGAGTAACAGAGATAACCGGAGTAGCAGATCGCGAGCTGAGTGACGCTTTTAATAACGCGCTGTACCATTTGCATGTAGGAGTCGCACATGGCAAGTACAAACTTTGCGTAGTTAATATTGAGAAAAGCCTAATGTCGGCGCTTGTCTTCTTGTGACAAACATGTCGAGGAGCAAGAACAAGATCTGCTGTATATGTCATCCATTGTAGTTTACTATGTTCTTCTTCGCGCGAAAATGACGTCGATCGAAACACCACGCCTATCAAGTAAGGGTACTGTTGGCAGTGGAAACGCTAGCCAGATCATGGTTAACAGACCCGAACCGTACCGTACTGTACCGTACCGTACTGTACTGCTCAGTGGAAACGAGCCATAAGAACAAGATTCAAATGTTCAGAATGACATTTCTGAAAGCACATGAGAGCAGTTCTTCACTTGTGAATCAGCAGAACTGTATTCCTGCATTTTGACCAGTGTTTGACTGAGAAACTGATAAAAAAAGACAGCATTGCAAATTAAGTATCTTAAGATATTAAATATTATTATAGTTTTTATATGCATATATTGAATTAGTTTTCATTTTGTTGTATGTTTTATTTCTGTTAATGTTTATTATATTTCAAGGAACCAAAATGGTTTCAGTCAACTAGAATAACCTGAATTGACAGTGTTTTCACCAAGCTTTCATCATCTGCTTCGACATTGTGTAACTCCAGACTTTGTTGTGATCCATCTTTGAAAGAGCAACATTGTAACTGCGCATTTATATGTACTTTACTGCTATCATTTTTGTATAAAGAACTGAATACAAACATTATTAAGGGGAAACAGTTACAGTGCTGTGGAACATGTTTTGCCCCCTTTCTGATTTTTTTATTTATTATTGTTTTGCATATTTATCACACTTAAAGGACTCAGATTTTTTTTAGAAATATTTTACATTATACAAAGATGACCCAAGTGAATACAACATGCAGTGTTTAAATGATGATTTCATTTATTAAAGGAAAAAAGCTTTCCAAACCTGCCTGGCCCTGTGAAAAAGTAATTCCCCCCTAAACCTAATAACTGTTGAGCCATCCTCGGCGGCAACAACTGCAATCAAGCGTTTGCGATAACTGGCGATGAGTCTTTCACATCGCTGTGGAGGAGCTTTGGCCCACTCTTCTTTGCAGAATTGTTTTAATTCAGCCACATCAGAGGGTTTTCGAGTATGAATGGCCGGTTTAAGGTCATGCCACAGCATCCCAATTGGATTTAAGTCCGAACTTTGACTAGGCCAGTCCAAAACCTTAATTTTTTTTTTTTTTTTTGCCATTCAGAGGTGGACTTGCTCGTGTGTTTCGGATCATTGTCCTGCTGCATAACCCAAGTGCGCTTGAGGTCACGAACTGATGGCCGGACATTCTTCTTCAGGATTTTCTGGTACAGTGCAGAATTCATGGTTCCATCAATAATGGCAAGTCATCCAGATCCTGAATCTGCAAAGCAGCCCCAGACCATCACACCACCACCACCACCACCACCACCACCATCACCACCATCACCACCACCACTACCACCATCACACCACAACCACCATCACACCACCACCATCACCACCATCACATCACCACACCACACCAGACAACCACCATCACACCACCACCACCACCACCACCATCACACCACCACCATCACCACCACCACCACCACCACCATGTTTGACTGTTGGTATGATGTTCTTTTTATGAAATGCGGTGTTAGTTTTACGCCAGATGTAATGGGATACACACCTTCCAAAAAGTTCAAATTTTGTCTCATCAGTCCACAGAATATTTGCCCAAAAGTCTTGGGAATTATCGAGATGTTTTTTGGCAAATGTAAGACGAGCCTTTATGTTATTTTTGGTCAGCAGTGGATTTCGCCTTGGAACTCTCCCATGGATGCCGCTTTTGCCCAGTCTCTTTCTTATTGTTGAATCATGAACACTGACCTTAACTGAGGCAAGTGAGGCCTGCAGTTCTTCAGATGTTGTTCTGGGTTCTTTTATGACCTCCTGGATGAGTCGTCGTTGTGCTCTTGGAGTCATTTTGATAGGCCGGCCACTCCTGGGAAGGTTCACCACTGTTCCAAATATTTCTCCATTTGTGGATAATGGCTCTCAAAGTGGTTCACTGGAGTCCCAAAGTCTTACAAATGGCTTTGTTACCCTTTCCAGACTGATGCATGTGTATTACTTTGTTTCTCATCTGTTTTTGAATTTCTTTAGATCATGGCATGAAGTGTTGCATTTTGAGATCTTTTAGCATGCTTCACTTTGTCAGACAGGTTCTATTTAAGGGATTTCTTGATTCAACAGGTCTGGCAGTAATCAGGACTGGACGTGGCTAGTGAAACTGAACTCAGCTTTCCAAAAAATGTGGTTAATCACAGGTTTTCACATAAGGCCAGGCAGGTTTGGACAGCTTTTTTCCCCTTAATAAAGGAAATCATCATTTAAAAAACTGCATTTTGTAATTACTTGGGTTATCTTTGTGTAATATTAAAATTTGTTTGATGATCTGAATTATTTAAGTGTGACAAATATGCAAAAAAAAAAAAAAAAAAAAATCAGAAAGGGGGCAAACAATTTCTCACAGCACTGTATATGTAGCATGAAAAAAAAAGTCAAAAAGCATAATTGACTCGCTCTCGTGTCATTCTAAACCCGTGTGACTTTAAGGAGGAGTTTAGTAGAATGTTCACACCCTTTCATTTTAGGTATTTAAATCTTGCATGCTTTCATTTGTAGTTTGCGCGGGCTTTCCGAACATCAATTGATTAAAAACAGTGAAGAAAGTCAAACAAAACAGGCGTCAGGGTGCAACTGGGTCAGTCTAACAGCGAGGGGGAGAGAGAGAGGGAGAGGAAGAGAGGGAGAGAGACAGAGAGAGACAGAGAGAGAGAGAGAGACAGAGACAGAGAGCATGAGGCCACTCATAGATGAAGCTCAGGGGAAAGAAGATTAAAGCTTCTGCCAGAGAGCGTTCGGCTCCAGAAGGAGAGTATGCAAATCATGCTCTGCGCTGAAACTAAGTGACTACAAAACATTTTAGGCTACATGTCATCTGACTGCATATTTGCTATTGCAAACCTAAATTCACAATTTTTCCAAGGAGTGAAGTAAGTAAAAACATGTTACTGGTAATAAATAAATAAACAAATGAATAAATAAATAAATTCACTTTGGATCTATGCATTTCTGTATAATTCCATTTCAATCATGACAGCTCTGAGAATAGCTTTAGCATGTTATTGAATATGTTAATGTATTTGGTCTTGGTGGACTAGATCTGCTCCTGCTGCTTTAGAGCGAGTCTGAACTCAATAGATCCTCAGACTCGCTGCTGTGAGCCTGTAAGATCTGCTGCATTAACACACACACACACATCAGTCCTGGATCAGATCTCGGCAGGTGGAGCTGGGGAGGTGGAGGGTTCAGAGGAACTCTGATAGAGCTTACAGCAAACACTCAACCAGACTATTCAAATGTTGAGCAAGCGATCTCATTGGCTGCAGGATCAGCAGAGCCAATCAGCTTGTGCCATAAGCTAATGATGTGATTGCCTGGGACCAATCAGCATGCGCCCTGTAGACTATCATGACTGAACTTGATGTATAATTTCGAGCAAATATCTTCAGTATATTTAACAATACAAATATACACTAACAGTAAAAGTTTACAGTTAAATTAAAATAAATTGTATATTAAAAAAGTATTACATATAGTAAAACGTCTTGGTTACGTATGGTAACCCTTGTTCCCTAAGGGAGGGAACGGAGACGCCACGTCAGTTACTGACGAATAGGAATCTCGCCAGAGAGCCAATCTACTTTGAGTGAAACTAAACGAGCCAATGCACATTTGCTCTGCCACGCAGTGAGGGTATATAATGAGCAGAGGGGGCGATTGCACTTCAGTTTTTTCCTGAGGAGCCGAGCCGGTGACCTGGCTGCCCCAGCGGGCCGCAGCAGATGTAGTGATGGGATGTGGCGTCTTTGTTTCCTCCTTCAGGGAACGAGGGTTACCATACGTATTACGTAACCGAGACGTTCCCTTTCAGTCGGTCACTCCGGCGGCACGTCGGTGGCCGACGAATAGGAATCCCTACCAAAGGGCTACAGCTGCTGACCCCATCCAGTGCCCTGTGCAAGCCTCTTGCCCCTTCTTGCCTGGCAGGACGATAGGAGAGGGCTTACACAGAGAGTGTCCCTCATTGCTGTTCCGTGATAACCCACACAGTGAGACTATTGGATAAAACTGGGAAAGCGTGCCCCTGCCGTTAGGAAGGAGAATGCCATGGAAGCCACATTCTCCCCCCGAAGGAGTTATGTGGAGAATACAAATGGACTAACTCAGAGGTTGTACTGCATATGAATACTGGGGTGACTTAGCCCAGGGGAAAGACACAGGCTTCCGTTAAGGAGCAGCCGTGGAAGAATACACATATGGGATCCCTGCAGGGTCGCACATATGGAACCCAGCCTAGACCCGGTTAACCCTCTGGGGTCTGAGTGGTTTTTTGGGGTCCTTGAGATGTTCTGACATGCCCTGACATTTGTGCTTTTTTCAGTTGCTTATAAACATATTAATGGCAAAGGTGTAATTACACTCTATTTAGCACAAACAGGGCTATCATAATATGTGAGCAACATGCATGTACATGTTTGTATTTTTGAGAGACTAATGTTTATGCATGGTTATTGAAAAAACTAAAAACTAAAGTTTCTGAAATAAGGCCACAAAACACATACTAAATATGTGTCAATAAGACTTTTGACTAATGGATGTCGTTGCCTAGAGTTTTTTCTTCAAAATGATGTGAAAATCTTCCTGCCCTTATCATTCACATAACACAATACATTGATTTAAATCTTGTAAAACACTTTTTGCTTGTAAAGACAATATGCGCAAGGGGCGTCAACAATTCAACAGCATCATGCATATGTAGTGGTTCACACCTCAGGAGACAATGGGGCCCGCATACTTAATGAGCCATTCATTCAGGTGTGTCACCTATAGCCACAAGAAAGAATGCAAGAGCAATATATATATATATATATATATATATATATATATATTCTACCAAATTGGTTCACAGTTGTCAATGCATGTCAATTTTTTTTTTTATATTTTTTTTTTTATTATTTTTTTTTTTTACAAATTTTGCTTGCAAATTGTAAAATATCCAAGGAAAACATGTCTAGTAATTGTGCAGTTAATTCTCATACTGTATTTTCAGTTTTGGAATATGTATCCTCTCCCCAAATTTGTCAATAATAAAACACAATAAAAATTATTTAAAGAAAAGGCTTATATTTACCTTTTAAAATTTGTTTACATCTACCTTGTAAATATATATTTTTTATTAAAAAGGTTACAATTACAACAACAATTGAAGTGTAATCTTTCTTTGTAAAAACTAAAGTATACATTTTATCATACATATTTCAAAGTTAAGGATTCATTACTTCGAATATAGCCTACATTGACAAAACATACTATATTTAACATATTAGCAAAAATTGGCGAACAAAAGCTTATTTGAGGTGGCAGATATTTTACAGTAAAAATGTGTAATCTATCCAAAACTAATCAACGAAATGTTGTCTTTCATTTGTCTGTAACATAGGTCTTTCGTTTTTATTATAAGGAATATAAATGTTAATTTGCAGTTTAATACGTTGCTTATACAAATACATTTTATTTCAACATATTTCAGTCGATTTTTACTCAGTATAGCAAAATAGTTTGCTAAAAGCAGATCATTCATTCACACACAGAAACACAAGTTTTTGCGAGTTGTGGTAAACAGCGCATCTCTGCCGTTCATTCATTCACACAGAAACGCGATTTACTTGAGAATGAAAAAAAACGTACTACAGTATTCCATCCGTTGCTCCTCGAAATACCAGCACTTCTGAGGTACGTTTTCCATTATTATTATTCCTCACAGCGCTGCGAGACGGTGTAAACAAGTGCAATGATCTGAATAAACTTGATGTGTTTTCTCGAGCTGATATGTCATTTGCGTTTGAATAGCGCGCTCTCCGTGGGCGGGGCAGATTAAAACGTAATGAGCTGAGATGAGAACGACTGACATCTCTCTCTTTTCATAAAGATTGCGTAAACAGAGAATATTTTTTTTATATATAAATTACTTCATTTAAAAGAATAGAATTCAAGCTTCATGCCTGTGTGTCTGTGTGACTTTTTGACTGAGTATTCGCTGAGTTATTGTTCATTTTCAGAATGGACTTCACTGACAGAGAGAAGGCAGAACTCGCTTCGTGTTTATTTTGCTTTATTTGGCAAAAAGCACAACACTTTGTTTTTATTGTGAGTATACACAAAAATAATACACATTTAACAGAATCGATTGATGTATGAAACTCCTATGGAAAATCAAAGTCAACAGAGTATTTATGAGTTTCTTTTACACTGATAAAAAAAAAAGCGAGCTGGTATCGCCGGCGATACCGCCGACCTCAGGGGGTTAAAGGCGGATAAAGGCCTGGCGCCGGACGCTCCGCCACATCCAGCTCTGAGGGTGTTTGGAGGACTCAACAGATTTTTCACTCTGGAGCAATAAAGGGCGCACAGTAGGGCACAGCAAGCCGACAGAGCCAGGCCTCTCAGTGCTACTACCCGTTTAGGGTGAGAACACGGGAGGAGACCGGCTCTACACGTAGGCTATAAAATAGCGAACGTGTTAGGTGTCGCCCAGCCCGCAGCTCTACAGATATCTGTTAGTGAGGCTCTACGTACCAACACCCAGGAGGATGCACCGCCTCTCGTGGAGTGAGCATGCAACCTGAGAGGACAGGGCATGCCTTGCGCTTGGTAAGCTAAGGCGATGGCATCCACTATCCAGTGGGCCAACTTCTGCTTGGAGACAGCCTTTCCCTTCTGCTGGCCTCCGTAACAGACAAAGAGCTGGTCTGCGGTCCTGAGGCTTTGAGTTCTGTCCACATACAGTTGCAGAGCGCAGACGGGACAGAGTGCTTAAGTGGAGGCTGCTCCTGCGTCAAGGGAGTAAGGGCGGTGGGGTGGAGGCATCAGTTTAATCGCCTCAGTCTGCTTCTGTACAGCCGAGAACTGCAGGGCAAAGTTCTCAACCGTGTCACCAAAGAGGCCGGTCTGGGACATGGGGGAGTTTGTCGGTCTCCCTCATATCGGCCAGACACAGCCAGAGATGGCGTTCCTGGACCCCCATAGTGGACATCGCATGACCCACCGACCGTGTGGTCACCTTCGTCGCACGAAGCGAGAGGTCCGTCACGGGACCTTGGGGATCATGACCACTTAGAACTTGGGGATCATGGCAGCTTCCCCACAGGCCCAGTAAGCCTTGCCGGTCGTGACCATCCCGCAATCTCAGGAAACGGCCGCATCCAGAAACACACAGGTAGAGTGACATCTTTAAAAGACGTATAGAAGGCTTGTTTAGTTTCACTCAAAGTAGATTGGCTCTCTAGCGAGATTCCTATTCATCGGTGACCGACTGAAGGGGAACTATAATTAGGTACAAATTAAACTTATATACTCTAAGTAACTAATGTTAGCAAATGAGACCTTATTGTAAAGTGTTACCAATTACTCACATGAATATTATATAAGCTAAATAAATATAAAGTTATAATTTTTTTTTGTTTTAGCTGTAAAATGCATCAAAATTCATGCATTCTGTAATGACTGATGCACATTAAGTGAGACAGGATTTAATATACATTTAGCAGGACTGAACCTGTGGTAGTGAATACAAAGCATATATGCAGCTGATTTGTTTGAATCAAGTGAAATCATGGTGATGTAACTTAAGGTAACGTGGCACAAAAAGTTTCAGCGAAGAATCTTGGCTGGGAAATCTGATGACAGCAACAAGGCCAGAGCTTACATGCATTTCCCCAGCTGATTGAGCGATATTGTGTTCTAGCTGAGAAAAGTAAAACCTCAGCTTCATACGAGATCTGTGAGAAAGCTCTCTGGACGATAACTCAGCTCATAAAACTGCACTGTTGGTCAGTCCTGTATGTCTATTCCATCCCTGCTTTCCTCTTGTAGACAATCCACATACAGTACAGTGTGATGTTTCTATCAAAATAATAATGCACAAAATTACAAAGATATTAATGCAAGAAAACAATTCACATTATATAACTGCACAAATAAACAGACAATGTCCAAGAGGGTCCTCTGGCCCTAAATAGAATGAATTATTATTATTTATTTATTTGTAATTATTAGATTATTTTTATTTTTTGGTGACATTACATTCATGACAATAAAGCAAATACTCTCCCAAATTATAATTTCCCTAATGTGACGTTTACTGTGTGTTATTGTTTTTCATTGTTGTGATTATCAATAAATAATACTATGATTAATATAATATAATATATATTTTTCATCTATTCATTTTTTTATTTTTTTTATTTGTAGTTATTTTAGTACATCAAGCTAAACTAGATTAAATTGAGAATTATTGCCTTTTATATTTCAAGTAACAAAAATTTTAAGTTTTAGTTTAAGTTAACAATAATAACCCTGTTCTGTGCAGCAGTAATAAAATACACAATTAATACTATTATACAGTGTCATACTGTTATCCTGAAGAAGTGCTCACAGAGTGGAATATAGTATTTTTATTTTTATTATTTGCTGCAAAATCTATAATATTTGTCATCAACTGTAAAATAAAAAGAAAAAAGAAACTTCCTAAAGCCAGGCCATCAGAAAGCACAACCACAAAGTGAGTAAAGGGTTTAAAATTAGACCCTGCGTGACATAATAACCCCTCGCCCATTGACTATCAGTTCCGGACGAGTTTTTATGCATTATACGAACATACCTGCCAGCATGAATGTGTGACAGTATTTGGAAAGCAAATACAATGACATTGCATGAAAGAAGTGCCACAACATTTGATGGTGCGAATGAACATCAGATATTCGGTGTATAGAAGTTGTCTTAAACAAAATTGGCGCACTGAAGGAGATTTTTTTGTTTCATTTACAAATATAACTTACATAAAAGTAGTGTATACAATTGTTTCATTTACACATTTTAATTCACATAACCAAAAGTATATTTCTCTCCCTGCTCTTCTGCAATCTCCTCTCGTCTGTCTCTCTGAAACTTCATGTCCTCCCTAAATATCTTGATCAGCTTATCCACTCGGTCTCGTTTCTCTTGGCTGCTGCTGGTTCCTTGTTCTATCCTTCACGGCACGGGGCAAGAAGGAGGGTAGGAGGGTTGCCAGATCTGTGCAACAAAAGTAGCCCAATAAGCCCATCAGCTCTTCTCCATCGGGTGGCCGAATTCTCCACTCGATTAGTGCGTCTGAGGGATGTTCTGGGGTGTTGGAGTGCCAAAATTGTCCTTATGGGGATGGAAATCGACCCGCGTAACATTTTTTTTAGCCGCGGCAACAACTGAAAAGTAGCCCAATTCCGTGGGAAAAATGCGGACTTGGCAACACTGACGGTAATCAGAATTCGAAGGACCCTTCGAATTGGGACAGCCTTCATCGCGCCGCAGTTACGCAATCGGCTACATATGTGGCCTTCGGAGGATGCAGCCCCTGAATTGGGACACACCTCATGAGCTGGGGTGAGGTGTCTGTAGATCTATTTCAACCTCACTCAGACCGTTACCACAGTCTTACCTTGAATGAAACCATTCTGCTAGCTCTCCTCGAGACCTAATGTAAACAATGTCAGATGACTGACCCCAAGTGGTTGGTTCCCTATAAAACATCCGGATGAACCGTGTGTTTCATCCAGACTCTCAGACGACACTTGATAAAGCAGAGCAAGCGCGGCGTAGAAGAGAATCAGTGCAACGCACGTTTGGTCCCGCTAAGGCAACTAGACAGTCATATCGAGGCTATCAGCCATCTCATCCTCCTCATTTTAGTCGGCCAGGACCAGGGGAGCTCAACGAAAACAAAATACTCATTCTCAGAGGTTTGATAACAGCCAAAATGCCAGACAAGCACCATGGCATTCACAAATGGCTCGGTCTCGTACTTCAGTAAAAGATGCACCACAAAATAAGCGGAACCCCAAGGGCTCAGGCCCCTATGGGGGAAATGCGTAGCAATCCTGAAAGAGATGCCGGAATCTTCTCCCAGCTATGCCTCGACACCTGGGAGAAGAAAATCTCGGATCGCTGGGTATTCGCTACGATAAAAAACGGATACAGAATACAGTTCCGGCAACAACCTTTGTTTTCAGGGATCCACTTAACTGTGGTCAAGGGCTCAGTCCAGGCAAAAATGTATATTTACCAGGGTGATGTCAGCCGCCCTTTACCCTCTTCAGGCTGTGGGTATAAAGATCTTCCCATACCTAGACGACTGGTTGATCTGTGCACCAAGCCGTCACCAGGTTTTAAGAGATACAGAGGCTGTTATCAACCATATACAAGAACTCGGGTTCCGCATGAATCATGAAAAGAGCAATGTCGAACCACGGCAAGAAACAGTATATGTTGGGTTAGTTTTGAACACCTTAACAATGACAGCATCTCTATCCCCACAGAGGGCAGCAAAGTTATCTACCCTGGCACAATCTTTTCGCTTAGGCAAGTGGATGGAGTTGGCGCAGTTCCAAAAAGTAATGTGGAGGATATCGGCAGCAATAAAGGTAGTGCCTCTGGGACTGCTTAAAGCAAGACCACTGCAATGGTGGATCAACAAATTTCCACTTCACCCCAAATTACACAGGTGAGTGACGTTGAAGGTCACACAGAAATGTGTTCAGGCTCTGCGTCCTTGGATAAGAAGAAGAAGGTTGGATCAAGGGGTTCCTCTGGCGAATATACCAGCAAGGAGAATGGTTTTGACAAGCATTGCTTGTCTGTCTGGCAAGGCAGAACAGTCAGAGGCTCATGACTGTTCGCCTGGACCATGGAACATATCAATGTGCTGGAGCTGAGAGGAATCTATCTGTCTTTGAGACACTTGATTCCGTTCCTACAGGACAAGCATGTCCTTGTAAGGACCGACAATATGTCGGCAGTTTATTACATCAATCATCAAGGAGGCACCAGGTCATTGCACTGCCTCCAGGAAACCAGGAGACTTCTGTTTTGGGTATACCCGAGACTCGCCTCGCCTTTGCAAGATGTGGTTCTCTCTGAACAGCCAAGGTTGGCCTTTGGGACTGGATGCACTGCCTCACGAGTGGCCGGGAGGTTTATTATATGCTTTTCCTCTCCTACCATTGATTCCTCATGTGCTCAAATGGGTGGATCTGGGACATTGCAGGATCTTACTGATCACCCCGAAATGGCCAAAGAGACATTGGTTCCCACTTCTCCCACATCTGGTACAGGGCCATCCGTGGCCACTACCAATCAGAGCAGACCTTCTCTCTCAAGTGGAGGGTCAGATCTGGCACCCGAACCCAGCCACGTTACAACTCTGGGTTTGGCCCCCACTCACCCCTCTCTTGTCAGCTAGAGGAGGCAGTAATGAAAAACATAAACAATGCTAAAGCGCCTTCCACTTGAGAAAGTGGCGTGTGTTCTCTAACTGGTAAATCTGTAACATGGAAAACAGTTTTCCTTCTTGCTATCTGTTCAGCAAAAAGAGTGGTTGAGTTACATTCTTTAACAGTAAGTGGAGACTGTCTGAGATAGAAAGCAGACTATTCAGGGGTCTCTCTTTGGCCGAACCTGGCTTTCCTGCCTAAAGTTCTTAATACTTGCATGATCAATCAAGTAATCGAACTTGCAGTGTTTCAACCTGATCCTGATCTCTCTTGTACAGAGCTTGATCTTGCTACCTTATGTCCAGTTCGAGCACTTCACACATACTTTAAGCGCAGACAGTCGTTACGACATTCACACATCTTACACATTCACATTGTTTTTGGGTTTTGATAAGAAAAGTGTCGGAAAACCAGCCTCGAAACAGCACCTGTTGTTATCTCTGCACTATTGCACAAACATTCTCCAGTCAGAGCTTACCAGTCCCAGGGAACCTGGTAGCTCATTATACCAGGAGTCTGGCCACATCCTGGACATCACTGAAGGTGGTGGCACTCACAGACATATATGCAGCGGCATCATGGAGCTCACCTTGTACCTTTGCCAGGTATTACAGGGTCAATGTGGCGGACCCAGTTACGCTTGGGTCCACAATTTTGCTCTCGGCCGATAAGCAGGGATGTAAAGAAGGAGAGGCTTCCATCCCTCGTGACCTTGATTGCACTAGTCAATCAAGGTAAGACCGTGGTGACAGTCTGAGTGAGGTCAAAATATATTGTAAGTTATGACTATAACTATGGATCTATGAGACCGAATGATGACCATCACCATTTCTTGTCACTCTGCGTTCCAGGCAAGAGGAAGTGTTCGGTTTATCCGGATGTTTTATAGGGAGCCAACCACTTGGGGTCAGTCATCTGACATTATTTACATTAGGTCTCGAGAAGAGCTAGCAGAATGGCGTCATTCAAGGTAAGACTGTGGTGACGGTCTGAGTGAGGTCGAAATAGATCCATAGTTACAGTCATAACTTACATTATAGAGGCAATGATGAGGGTGATGATGAGGTGCAGGTGTGTGTGATTGGGAATGATGTGCAGGTGGGAACCAATGAGAGTGTAGAATTGAAAATAATCCAAGATATTTTAAATGAACAGAGATATTTGCTTTACTGTTTCCACCCCCTCTTACGCTCTCTCTCTTTACCTCCTCCTTCCTCTTACGCTCTCTCTCTCTCTCTCTCTCTCTCTCTCTCTCTGGTAACATTTTTCATATATGCTGGGTACAATTAATAATATAAGTTATCATCATCTCATACATCTATTTTGTAACTATTTTAAGTGTAACCATAACCATATTTTGTCATTAAACCTTTTCAATTACAACTAATGTGCTAACTAGTTTTGATTTTGGTATTGACTTTGAAGTGCTACAAATTGCAATACAATATTGTCACTCTCTATAGCAACACTATCACACATATTTAGCTATTGTAACTGTGCTTATTTCCGTCGTTGGTATAATTGGCAGTGGGTGGAATAGACAAGAAATGTGCAGTTGTCTACCAACTTGCTAATAACGTTTCTTTAGTCATTCGGCAGTCTTGCAGCTTGAACCACTGCAGGAATCCACCCTTACAGAACCAATGAGAGTGGCAGATCTGTGACACCCATCACACCTCAGATTTATTTAGAAAAATATGATGAGGAAGTGATATCATTTGATTCGTCAGCAGAGACAGTCGTCAAAAGATGGTAAATTCTGATCTCCTTTTCATTCAAAATTCCTTTTTTATGCTTGAAAAGATTTGTCTAATATATCCCTGTCCTATAAAATATACACATGAACTTTTTATTTATTGTTTGTGTACAAACAATAGAGCAACAGCTATTTTGGTACAAAATGTAACACCCTCTCTCAACTTCATTTTTCTGTTGTTTTGAAATGGTTCTTTCTCTAATAAACATGTATTGTTAGAGTGAAGATAAATAAACTTGTTAGTGCAGCGATTGTTTTAACCTCAATTTTGTATAATAAATTCATATTACTAAAAAGCTGGCATTTATACCTACAGGTACAAGATTTATTTCCATCAAACTCCTCTTAGTAAAAAGGTCTTAGAAAAAATCTGAATGAAGAAAAAAAGAGGAAGCACGAGGAAGCCGTAAATTGCCTATAGACCTTAACAACTTTAAAAACAGTGATTAATTTTGGTTGCAATTCATTCAATTCATTTAATGGAGGATGTAATAATGGCAGGCAGACTAATGCAACTGAATTCAACATGGAGTTACATGGAATGTTAAATGAGTTTTGTGGTTTATAATGTTTGATCACGACAAGGCCATCATCAACACCGGAGGCTCCGGATCGGCTCAACCTTCACTTCCCTCATTCCCTCAGCGCAACAAGGACACAATGCTTCCCCATGCACTCTTTCATCTGCCTTTTCATTTGTTTTATTTTATTTTATTTGAATAGCCTCTCTCTTTAGCCTGGAACTGCATAGGCTAAAACACAGCCTGTTCACTCTTTCTACTCCAGTGAACTTTCTCAAGGTGGGTTTTATTTGAAATAAAGCAGCGGAACATTTCCAGCATTTCTGCCCTGGAAACAAAGACACAGTTTAACATCACTTCTAAATCTGCAAGGTATGTTGTCACAATAGGAATTATTTTCTGCTATTTAATTAAAATTCTTGTTTCTCCTTCTGAAATATGAAACAAATGCATCTTCTACAACATATCTGTGTTTAAAGTGTATTAGGTGTAGTAGGCTATTGGCAAAACTATTATAATTACAGTTATTTTGGCTTTCCAAAAAAATCTGAAGCTGTTTTCAACATTGATAATAATCAGAATTTTTTCTTGCGCAGCAAATCAGCGTGTTAGAATTATTTCTGAAGGATCTGTTTTAAACTGTAATACTATTATAATAATATTTCAGAATTTAACTGTATTTTTGATTAAATAATCTGGCAAATATAAGGAACTATAATATAAGAAATAAATCAAATGTCAGTAAACATAAGAAAAAATCCTTTACCAACCCTAAACTTTTGAACGGTATAGTGTGTTGAAATTTAATATCCTTAACTCAACTTTTTATTTTGTTTGTACAGAAATTTTAGATGATATTTCACCCGTCAAATATAGGGAACTTAAAACTCAGTCACAGCCGTGGATGAATAATGAAATCCATACTGAGCGAATATGGAAGAAGGACAGGGAGCAAGTATCGTTCGAAATTTTAAAGAGAAGCTTTGACAAATTTTGAAGGCTGTAAAAGCTGAATATTTTTCAAATATAATTAATACAAATTCAAATAAGCCAAATATTTGGTTACACTTTATTTCGATAGTCCACTTTAGACATTCTACTAACTATAAGTAACTTTTTAACTACATGTCAGTTATCTCTCATTAGAGTATTAGTAGACTGTAGTAAACTGGTAGGTTATGGTTAGGTGTTAGGGTCCGGGTTAGTAGAATAAATTGACTTGTAGTTGCCAAGTTACTTATAGTCAGTAGAATATCTGTTGGGGGAGTATCAAAATAAAGTGTTACCAAATATTTTATTTAATATGATAAATAAAGTGATTTTTCCTGCTCCTACTAATCGCCAAAAGCAAAAATAGAAAAATGTGTGAGATTTTTTGCCATTTTTTTTTGTAAACAAAGTTGATAATCTTCGGGCACAGATTATCTCAGTTACATCTATTTGCTCACTGTTAAATCATCTTAGTTTATTTAGTAGTTTTGAACCTATTTCTTTATCACAGTTGGAACATCACAGTTGCGGCGCATCCATTTGATCCTATCCCTCCTCGGTTGTTGTTAAATTAGTTTGATCTTTTAGGTACTACTATTCAATCTCTTTTTAGTAGTAGCTTGATCAATGGGAATGTTCCTGCTTGTTTTAAACATGCAGTAGTGTAGCCACTTCTTAAGAAACCTAATTGAGATCGTACAGTCTTAAATATCTACCGACCTATATCGAAGTTACCATTTTTATATTTTTTACCTTTTAGAAAAGGTTGTTTTATCGCAACTTGTTCCGTACTTAGATGCAAATGCTGTTATAGATATGTTCCAGTCAGATTTGAGGTCCTTTCATAGTACTGAATCTCCCCTCCTTAAGGTTTTTAATGATATTGTATTAGCAGTTGATTCTGGAAAGGTAGTGATCCTTATTCTATTCGATCTTACAGCCGCCTTTGATACTATCGAGTATGGTATTTTTTGCGCCATTTGGATGTTGGCATTAAAGGTACCGCCTTAGACTGGTTTAAATCATAATTGAAGGCTAGATCATTTTTGGTTTGCACTGGAAAATTTCTACATCAGCTAATTTATATTGTGGTGTGCCACAGGGTTCTGTACTTGGGCCTATTTTATTTTCTTTGTACATGTGCCTTTTGGGCTCAATTTTTCGTAAATATAATATTATGTATTATTTATTATTTATACGCAGACAACACTCAGTTATATATTCTAATAGATCCGCAAGTATGAAGGTAAAAGAGTAGCAAAACTCAAGAGCACGTAGATATGAATTTGAGAACTTGTACAATAAATATTCGTACTTGTACGTTCAAAGGAGCCGTTTTTTTGGTTGGCGCCCGTTGTCAAAATAAAAGTCACAACAACGAGCGTGGCTTACGTCACTTCAGAGTTCCTACTGGCGGTGCGGATGCAACAGGAAAACGTTCCTAGGGGAACCATTAGTTCTCAGGGAAACACCCTGGTGGTTAGCTCCTAGATCTAAGTTCCTAGAACTAGCCGGTGTGAAAGCCCCTCATATCACTAGTGTTGTTAAGGCTGGTTTTTATCAACTCAGAACTATTTCAAAGCTGAAACCAATTCTCTCCTTTAAGGACCTGATGCATTCGTATCATCACGCATTGATTACTGTCATTCTTTATATATACTGTCGGTATCTCACTGGGTAAGTTATCTTGTCTACAATTACTGAAAAATGCTGCGGCTTGACTTTTGACTCGTACAAAGAAGAGAGAGAGAAATACCACAGTTTTGGTTTCTTCACACTGGCTGCCTCTAAAATTTTTAACTGAGTTTAAGGCTTTGTTGATGGTTTATGGATCCCTCTTCCAATGCACATAAATCTTCCCCATCTGTGGATGCTTTTAAATCTAGTTTGAAGTCGTATCTTTTTAGCATAGCTTTTAGAACTGATTGAGTGGATTTAATTTTGTTTGTGTGACTGTATGTAATGGCTTTTGTTGTATTATCTATGCTGGCCAGCACTGTGGTCAACGGCAGATGTTTTAAATGTGCTATGGGGAGAATACATTGTGCAAAATATGGCGCCCCTTCTTGACATTCTTTGAGAAACCAACTACAACAATATCATATCCCCTTTCCCCTCTTTTATTTTATTTTATTCCTTTTGTGTGTGTGTGTGTGTGTGTGTGTGTATTTAGTTTCTTCCTTTTTTAACCCTTTCACCTTTATGTATTATAATTTAGACTGTGATTTAAATCATCTCTTGCAGGAATTCTTAATGCAGGTCTGTTTGTAATTGGGTGGGAGGGTGGGGTATGTTTATATGTGTATTACAATATATATATATATATATATATATATATATATATATATATATATATATATATATATATATATCTATATATATATTCCATTGTATAGTAATTGTTTTTGCAAAGTTGTCATTCAATAAAAAAAAACTTTGAACGAAATGTGCTATGGAAATAAAATGTGTATTGTATTGTTTTGTATAGTGTAAATAGAATTTATTGTGGTAACACTTTACAAATAAGGTTCATTAGTTAACATTAATGTATTAACTAACATGAACTAACAATGAGCAATACATTTGTTACAGTATTTATTAATCTTTGTTAATGTTAGTTAATACAAATACAGCTGTTCATTGTTAGTTCATCTTAGTTCACAGTGCATTAACTAATGTTAAGTTAACGAATACAACCTTTGATTGAAATTATGATTAACTAAGATTAATAAATGCTGAAGAAGTATTGTTCATTCTTAGTTCATGTTAACTAATGAACCTTATTGTAAAGTGTTACCTCTATTGCTTTATCAACAGTGTAAATTGCAGCTATCGCTTATAAAATATGCTATTTTCACTAAGTGCAAATATCCACTGCCTAATTCTAAACCCCCGAGTTAACTAGTTAAAGTGTAAAAGCCCTAGTCTGTTGTACAGCCAAATGTCTTGATCAATATACAAAATCTTTAGCCAATGAAAACAGCAGAAAGTCCAATAAAAGGCTGAATGTTGTGTAAGTTTGAACGGTTTTGAAGAAGCCAGAAGTCGATGTATTTCTGCTGAAGAAAGCAGTAACTCTTCAGCTCGTGGATCATTGACTCCGCAACCAGAGCTAAACAGAGCCGGAGTTTCTGCCACACGTTCACTGAGATTCCACATGGCAGCTCCGCCTGAAGGCCTACAGTCACTCTCTCTGTGTGTGTGTGTGTGTGTGTGTTCTACCTGTTCAAGAAGTCAGACGCCAGGGGCCTGCGAGATGTGTGTCCCAGTTCTGTCTTTTTCCTCCGTTCCCCGCAGCTGCTCTGCTTGCTAGAATATGTATTACGGAAGTAAGTTCTCACACCGTGAGCCTGATTCACACACTCTCACACACTCTCACACTGCGCTGTTCTGCACAGACTGTTTGTTTTTCTGTTTGAAAGGCCATTTGCCCAATTGACACAGTGGTACCTGCGGCCCAATTCGCTTTACGCATTCCTAGATAAGGAAAATGATCTACAATAAAAGGAGGAGGTTGTACTGTTTGTGCGCCAATTCCGATGTTGGGAAAGTGCAGGATGGAAAAAAAAGATAAGGAGAAGCATGTGGAGTCAAATGAATAGATCTTTGAATGCATAATGTTCTGTTCATCTTGTTTGTCTAGCACAAGTACATTGTTCACGGTCTGGGTTACGATTTGAAAGGCTTTTGTTTTGCACTCTGACTTGTTTTGCCTTGTACATGCAAGACTCTCTGCAAACTTTAAAGGGAAAATATGACCTTTAGAAGAGAGGAGGAAGTGTCTTGTGTGGTTAAAAGGAGCATTGGTGTATTCTGACATGCAAACTGGTGGGAGAATTTCAGTCCGAGATGTAAATGTTAAATTCCACAAGAGTTTAGAGATTTGACACAAAGGATAAATAAAAGTCCTCTAAAAGTTTCTGCTTATTCTAGTCTTCTACAAACATCATCTGATCAGTATTATGCAACATAATGGATAGGGTCAACATGAAATCTGAATTTACCCTATTTACATATATATATATATATATATATATATATATATATATATATATATATATATATATATCTTCCTGGAATGACTGCACTTCAGTGGAAGTAGTTATTAAGAACAAATAAATTAATAAATAATTCATGAACATGCACATTCGTATATATATATGTAGCCTATATGAATCATACACAAACATTTTTGTACATATACTTGATTTATTGACAGTATCTTAAACGTAAACTCTGGAAACTGTGCTTTACTGTATGTAATATGTGATTTTGTATACAGCACACTACAGTTCAAAGGTTAGAGGTCGCTTATACACTTTTTGACACATTCTGTTGATCAAAAGTGATATAATGCTAAAAAGATTATATTTCAAATAAATGCTGTTCTTTTGAACTTTCTATTCATCAAAGAATCCTGGAAAATAAAATGTATAACAGTTTCCACAAAAATATGCACTGTTTTCAATATTCATAAATGTTTCTTGATCATCAAATCATCATATAAGAATGATTTGTGAAGGATCATGTGACACTGAAGACTGGAGTAATGATGCTGAACATTCAGCTTTGATCACAGGAATAAATAATAATAATAATATGTCACTGTTTTCACTGTATTTTTGATCAAATAAATGCAGTCTTGATGAGCAGGAGAGACTTCTTTAAGAAACATAAACACCAGACCTTTGAATGTAGTTATTATTAATATTTCATGAGGCACTTTCCATTTGCTACGACTCTACAAACCTGTTTAATTTGTGCTTTACTGAATTCCTCCTCAAATCCTCCCGTCAAACGAGATCACTTTTTGTGCTGTTATTCAGCGAGCGTTGAGAGAGTGAAAAGAGGCTGCCACACTACTCACATATCTACACGTTCCAAGAAAACGAAACGTCTATGAGATTTTTTTTATATATTTTTATACCAATTCAATAGAAAAGTTAGTTTGACAGGCTTTATAGAAGTTTACAATCCAAGAACCTGACCTCACAATAACTGTAACTGACAAGCTACAAAAGTCAAGATTTCACTTGAAGTTCCAGGTGTGACTTTCCTGAAAAGAATTGTCAAATTATGAACCCCCTGAAATGCATCGCCTGGTTTGCACTGATTGGCACTGCAATCTTCTCTTCTGTCTATTTCTCAGACTTCCCTGGTGGAATGGATTCGCCTCTTTTACTTACAATGAAGAGCACTCGGAGAGAAAAGCACTCCGGCATGGGACGAGAATCTAATAAAAGAAAGGTCAAAAATGAAAAAGGCTTTTGGCAAATACAACTGGACATTGACAGGTATGGTATTTACATTGCAGGAACCCCCTGTGAGCATGGAGCAGAGCTGGAGAAGCTGAGAGACTGGGATAAATGAGCTCTTGCTGTATTTGCATGCGGTTCTGATCCGGCCGACTGCGGGAGACTGAAAGAGGAGAGCGTCGCTCTGATAATGACTTCACACCGGAAATATTACCTGTTGAAAAGCGTGCCATGGGATCTGGCACTGACTTGACCCTTAGAGAGAAAGAAATCATAATTCATTTGAATTGCAGATGTTGTGATCCAACTTGGGCCTTAAATGACCTCAGAACACGAGCAGATGCTGAAAGGCTGATGCTTCTCAGAACCACACTTATATTTACATGCATTTTGAAGGTGCTTTCATCCAAAGTGACGTACAGCATATTCATATATATATACATTTTATAATAATTTTATATTAAATTTAGTATATTACACACACACACTAGTGTTCAAAGGTTTGGGTCTGTAAGATGTTTTAGTGTTGCATAAAAAAGTCTCTTCTGCTCATCAAGACTGCATTTATTTTATCAAAAATACAGTAAAATCTGTGAAATATTATTATAATGTAAATCAGCTGTTTTCTATGTGAATATATAGTAAAGTGTAATTTATTCCTGTGATCAAAGCTGAATTTTCAGCATCATTACTCCAGTCTTCAGTGTCACATGATCCTTCGGTTTTGCTGAATTTAATGCATCCTTACAGAATATAACATTAAAAAAAAACGTATTAACCAGGCTTAGGCAAAATCCTCACTTTTTTTGTACGTTTAACTTAATGTTATGTTGACACGATCAACAACAACAACCAAAAATATATATATATTCTGCATTTTTACATTAAAGCGGTGATTGGGTGAGTTGTTTACTTACTTTTTCATTAGTCTTCACATTATCGACTTCCCAGTTATTTATTGATTCCGTCTGATTTGCGAATGCGAAACGTGCTTGAAAACAAAAGGTGAGATTCCCCATGTGAACAGAGCAATAGCCAATCATAGGTTGATGTAGCTATAGATATGTGTAAGTAGATTCTTCATTCACGTCTGCACACCCGCCATCTTGGAACAGTCAGCATGTCGTCTCTCACAGTGAGAATCAATGATGCCGAAACATGTGCAGCTTCTGGTTATGAAACTGGTGAGATTTAAACTCCCGAAGGAATGGGATAACAGTTCACTGGTTCACCTTGGGAGAACCCAGGCTCAGTCGGGGGCCAGTTCTCCTCTGGCATTGGATAGAGGCCGGATTGTAGTTTGAACTGTAGGATTATATGAATGCCTGGCTGAAGAGATGCGACTTTAATCTAGTTTTAAACTGGGAGAGCGAGTCTGAGCAACGAACAGTATCAGGAAGACTATTCCAGAGTTTTGGAGCCAAATGTGAAAATGCTCTCCCTCCTTTGGTGGTTCTGGATATCCTAGGTATGACCAAAAGCCTTGAATTTAGTGATCTTAAAGAGCGCGATGGATTATAGGGCGATAGAAGATCCGTTAAATAGACTGGAGCTAAGCCGTTTAGGGCTTTATAAGTCATAGCAATACCTTGTAATTAATACGGAGCTTTATAGGTAACCAATGCAGTGATGATAAAATCGGTGTTATATGATCATATTTTCTTGATCTCGTAAGAACTCTAGCGGCGGCATTTTGGACTAACTGTAGCTTGTTTATTGAGGATGCAGGACAACCAGCTAATAAAGCATTACAGTAATCCAGTCTCGAGGTCATGAATGCATGAACTAACTTTTCTGCATCAGAAACTGATAGCATATTACGTAGCTTAGCAATGTTTCTAAGGTGGAAAAAGGCTGTTTTTGTAACATATATAGTACTGTTTATACATACTGTATATACACTTGATCCTATAAAGGTGGCGCTGGAACACAGGGCTTTTTTTGTCAATAAAATGGCACAGCAAAGGCTTAAACCAAGAGATGCTCATAAAACCACATTTCAAATCCAAATAAATAAGCTTTAGTGGCCGCATAAACATGCTTATTAAATCCTAATTATAGTGAACTAATGAGAAATGGCAGATTTATTTGTCATTGGACAGTGCTAGTGGCCTAATGTGGCGTAAAGCTGCTCTCGTGCCACAGACAGATGCTCGATGATACCATAATAATCAGATTCTCCACAGACAGGCTGGGATTAGTTTACTCAACAGCCGTGACTTCAAAGTACATGTAATTCCTCTATCAATAAAAACTCTAAATCCAATATGAAGTGGTAAGTCTGTCGTCTTTGTTCTGTTTGCTGTGGTTTGGCAGTTTTACCCGTTGAGGGTAAATGTGTATATGATGATGATGATGATGATGGCGGATGCGACTTTGGAAAGAAAAGGACATGCAATGCTTTAAATGACTACAAAACACAACTTGGATAACGGCTAGCAGTGTGTGTGGGTGTGTGTGTGTGTGAGTGAGTGAGTGAGTGAGTGAGTATTGCCATCAGGTGCTCAGTATTAGCATTATGATAATATGAAATAACTTTTAACTTGATTTTCTGTGAACCCTCATATCTTATTCATGTGCTTTGAAAGACACATGATACAATCTCAGCATATTACTATTTATGCAGTCACATCTCATATGCGGCGCTGGTAACACAACATATCCTACAGCTTCTGTGTGCCGCTCCACTGTTTGTTTATGGCAACACTGACAAAATATTTCATTTGTGGCATTTATATCTCTCACAATGGGGTCGTATACTTCATTAATCTAATTCTTGCGTGATCTCAGCTCTCCGGAAGACCGGGAAAGAGTGACTGTGTCGTAGAAACCTGTTAGGAGAGAGACGAGAGAGGCAGACAGAAGAAAAAACAAGTATATTCAGAAACGGCCTATAAGACATAATGCAGCGTAGAGTAGAGGATGGTGTCAGAACTCAGACTGAATTTGAATGTGAACTTCAAGCTCCTCACATTTGATGTGTTTTTTTGGTCTTATGAAACGTATGAAAGACTGCATGTTTAAACCAGAAATGTAGCTAAAAGCACTATATGGTGGATAAGTGGACCATTGTTCTTCAAAGTGCTACAACATGGACATGCATTATATATATATATACATACAGTAGTCAACATTTGAAGTGGATCAAAAAAGTTGCATAAAGCTGCTTATAAGTATTTAAATGATAATTAAATCAAATCAATTAAAACATATTATTCTATTTCAAATGTATTTAAATAAAAAAAATAATGTTTTAATATTATGCAAATTTGTCATTTTGATGTTATTTCATGCATGTATACCAGTGTTATTCTAGTATAATTCAGATACTATTATAGTTTTTATTAATATTAATATTTTCCT